>NC_034010.1:967414-1180367 GCF_000346465.2 Prunus persica | reverse complement strand
GCTCTATATGGCTTGAACAGGCGCCAAGAGCTTGGTATAGTGAAATTGATGGTTATTTTGCTGAGTGTGGTTTCACAAAGAATCAAAGTGAGGCTACCCTTTATGTCAAGACTAGAGGTGAAGCAAGCATCTTGATAGTGTCTATCTATGTAGATGACATAGTCTACACTGGAAATAACCAAGCAATGTTGGAAGAATTCAAGCAAGATATGATGGAGAAATATGAGATGACAGATTTGGGACTCTTGCACCATTTTTTGGGGATGGGAGTAATTCAAACACCAACAAGCATCTTCCTTCATCAAAGAAAGTATGCATCAGCCCTGTTAAGCAGATTTGGCCTGAGTGACTGTAAACCTGTGGCTATCCCTCTTGTTCCAACTGAAAAATTAAGTAAGGATGATGGGAGTGGTTCCACAAATGAGGAGCAATATAGAAAGATCGTTGGAAGTCTGCTATATCTCACAGCTACAAGACCTGATATTATGTTTGCAACTAGCTTACTTGCAAGGTTTATGCATTGCCCCACCACCAAACATCTTGGAACAGCAAAACGGGTTCTTAGATATGTGAAAGGAACACTTGACTATGGTCTGGAGTATGTGAAGGGAAAAGAGGCAGTTCTAATTGGCTATTGTGACAGTGACTGGAGTGGCTCAGTGGATGATAGCAAGAGCACTTCTGGATATGTATTTTCTTTTGGAAGTGGAGTGTTTGCTTGGGCTTCAGTCAAACAGAACTGTGTTGCACTCTCTACTGCATAGGTAGAATACATTAGTGCCTCTGAAGCAACAACATAAGCTATTTGGTTGAGATTTGTTTTGGAAGATTTCGGAGAATTTCAAACAGAGGCCACACCACTACACTGTGATAGCATCTCAGCTATTGCCATTACAAAGAACCCTGTGTTCCACCAGAAAACCAAGCATATTGATCGAAGGTACCATTTTATTAAAGATGCTTTGCAAGAAGGAATTGTGGATTTGATCTATTGTCCTACGAATGAGCAGCTAGCAGACATTTTTACAAAGGCTCTAGCTAAAGATCGTTTCTGCTATCTTAGAGAGAAGCTTGGTGTGAAATCAGCTCACAACTTAAAGGGGAGTGTTGAAATATAAGTAGTCAGCTGATAGAAAATGTAACTAAGCCTATTTAGCTAATGGTGTATTCACTTAGTCACTAAAATGACAAGTGTTAGGCTTGAGTAGTGAAAGGCTGTACAAGCCACGTGTAATGTATCTAGAAAGCAGTTTTAGATGAAGGGCTGTGATACAAAGCATGTAATTGTATCGAGCTGGTCTTTCTAACGGAAATATAGCACACACAGAGTCTGCACTTTTTGATCAGAGTATTGAAATACAAAGCTTCTGTTGAATAGATTCTTGGTGTATTCTCTTTGCTCTCTCCACTATTCTTCACAAAACTCTAACAGGAGGGACTAATTTGAATGCATATGTGATATGGCATTGGTATTTGATAGATGTTTTCATCTACTTTTCGCATAGTCTTATTACTCTTCCACCACCATAGCTCACGGGCAAGATGTTAAGGTGCTAAAGTGTTAGTTTACTTAAAGTATTTGATATTTCTGTTGAATAACTCCCTAAGGTTTAGGGAAATTAGCTAGGTTTGAAAGTCTTTTAAAATGGTATTTGCTTGTTGAACGTTTGTTTAGGAGAATCCCATAATATTAGGGATTGTTGGTCATGGAATTTTGCACGTTATTATCTTTCCGTTAGTTTCAAGTTGTAAGGCTATTTAAGCCATGTCTTTCATTGAATGATTTTATTCCTCCTAATGGATCATTCTTTAAATTAGGGGTGGGCACTCTAATCGACGAATCGAAAATCCGAGCCAAACAGTACCGATTCAAACAGGAAAAAAAATCGAGTTGACCAAAAAGTCAAAAATCGGTCAAAAATCGAACCGGACCGGTTTTGGATCCGGTTCCATATCTTCAAAAATCGAACTGGGCCAAACTGAACCGGTCAAATTAAAAAATATATAATTTCAATATATATTTATATTTAATGCTATATATTTAATTTAACAAAAGAAAAAACTAATATTTATCCAAGTTCAATTTCAAAATATCTCTCTTTTCTAACTTTAATATTTATTTTTATATGAAATTGAATAATTTGTTAATTTTCAAGTAAAAAAAAATAATATTTTAGTTGAGAATTGTATTAAAAAATAATTTTAAAAAAATAATTTTTATAATTCGGTTCAAAACCGAACTGGACAATTTTTGAATTGTCTTAATTAAAATTGAACCGAACCAAATCGGATGAATAGTATAGGATTGGTTCTAATTTGAGGCAAAAATCGATCCAACCCGAACCGTGCCCACCCCTACTTTAAATTAAGAACTCTAGAAAATTGACATTTGGTATCAAAGCTCCTCACTAGAGCCTGAACATTCGAAGAAAGCAGCAGCTTTTGACTTGTAGCAGCAAGAAGCAATGGCAGGAGAAGGAAGTAATTTTGTGCAACCAGCTATTCCACGTTTCGACGGGCATTATGATCATTGGTCCATGCTTATGGAGAATTTCTTGTGCTCCAAAGAGCATTGGGGCTTGGTGGAGAATGGGATCACACAGTATGCTGAGGGAACTGCTCTAACTGCAACTCAACTCAAGGCCTTAGAAGATAAGATTATGAAGGACTTGAAGACCAATAATTCTCTTCCAAGCCATATATCGAGCCATTTTGGAGACAATCCTGGTGAGGGACACAGCAAAAGACATATGAGATTCGATGAAAAAGAAGTATCAAGGCACAACTAAAGTTAAGTGTGCACAGTTGCAGGCACTTTGTAAAGAGTTTGAGATGCTTCACATGAAGGTGGAAGAAACAGTTAATGACTACTTTGCAAGGGTGCTCACAGCAACAAGATGAGAATCCATGGAGAAAAGATGAGTGATGTGGTGGTGATTGAAAAGATCTTGAGGTCAATGACACAAAAATTTGACTATGTGGTTTGTTCCATTGAAGAATCTAACGAGATAAATGATCTCTGAATTGATGAATTGCAAAGCAGTCTGCTTGTGCATGAGTAAAGAATTATTGGCCATGTAATGGAGGAACAAGTGCTAAAAGTGAGTCAAGAAAATAACTCACCTGCGAGAGGAAAGGGTCATGGAAGAGGAAGAGGAAGACACGGATCATTTGATAAGTCGGCTATTGAGTGTTACAATTGCCATGAATTGGGGCATTTTCAATATGAGTGCCCTAATAAGAGGCATGACAACACGGCAAATTTTACTGAAGCTAAAGAAGAGATGGTACTCATGTCTGATGTAAATATGCTAGAAGATACCACCAACAAGCTATGGTATCTTGATTCTGGATGCAGTAACCACGTGAGTGGAGACGAGAAGCTTTTTGCAACACTTGATGAAACATTCATAGAGAAGGTGAAGCTGGGAGACAATTCTAGCCTATGTGTCAAAGGGAGAGGAAACATCAACAATGAAGTAAATGGGGTAAAGTTCTGCATCTCTGTAGTTTTTTTTATGTACTTGAACTGAAGAGCAATCTAATTAGCCTTGGTCAGTTGCAAGAAAAGGGACTTGCTATTCTTATTCAAAAGAATGTGTGTCAGAACCATCATCATGAGAAAGGTTTAATAATAGAAGATGAGAAGGGTCCAAACAGGATGTATAATAGAAGATGAGAAGGGTCCAAACAGGATGTTTTCATTGCAAACAAAGGCCTCATGTGATGATCCTAAGTGCTTCAAATCTACCACTCAAGAGGATGCAAGCTGGCTGTGGCATTATATGTATGGACATTTAAGTTTTAATGGTTTGAAAAATTTGGAACAAAAGCATATGGATACTAGATTACCTAGGCTGCAAGCTCCCTAAAAAATTTGTGAAGAATGCATGACTGGGAAGCAACACCGTAATACTTTTCCTCAAAAGAGCACTTGGAACTCCTCATATATCATTCAACTGGTCCATTTAGACATATGTGGTCCTATTAATCTTATCTCCAATAGCAGCAAGAGGTACTTTATAACTTTCACTGATGATTTCAGTTAGAAGACTTGGGTGTACTTTTTATCTGTAAAAGTCTGAGGCTATAATTGTTTTTAAGAAGTTTAAAGCTATGGTTGAGAAAGAAGCTGGTGTGTTTATTAAAGCATTACGTACTGATCGTGAAGGAGAATTCACCACCTTTTGTGAAGAGAATGATGCTCATGGACAGTTGACTACAGCCTACGCTCCTCAGCAAAATGGGGTTTCAGAAAGCAAAATGGGCTTATATATATCTGATAACAGTCATAGAGACTAAGTAAACAAAGCTTAACAAACTAACAGACTCTACTAACAACTCTAACTAGAACGCGTGCACTCCATGTGCTCTTCTAACAATCTCAAGCTGCCAGCTGACCTGGACAATATGGTTATCACAAAGACCATTTGGATGGCGGTGGAGGTGACCTGCCCCAAATAGAAGGGGCATAGCTCTCTCTCCAAGGGCAAATGCACATTCATGTCGTAGACGATGGCGAGGGGGATGCCAGCGAAGGAGGAGACGGAGATGAGGAAGGCCCCTTTGGCCTTGGCACAGGGGACGAAGCGGAGGAGCTCCTCGGTGGTGCCGGACTTGGTAAAGAGCTCTAAGATGTTGCTTTTAGAGGGCGTCGAGGGGGGAGAGGAAGTCGGAGCAGATGCCGAGGGAGATGAGGGTTTGGGAGATCTTGTGAGCGACGAAGCCGGACTTGCCAACGCCGGAGAAGAAGAAGATGGTGTAGAGACTGGGTGGCGGGGGAAGGCGGTTGGATGGCTGGGTTCGTGGGGCTGAGAGAGAGAGAGAGAGAGAGAGAGAGAGAGAGAAATGTTTTTTTAAAATAAAAATAAAAATAAGTTATTTTTTAAAGAAATTCATTTTTATTAGTTTTTTAAAACTTTTTATGCTGCATCAACATAAAAATGGGAATTAACCAATCAATATACATTGGGTATGAATTTATAATTTCTCCCATAGTTTGGGAAAGTTTATTGTAGTTAATCTATTAAATTATTTTTTGGTGTGCCCTTCATTAAGTAGGTAAGAATTAGTAAGGGCGAGAGAATTAAAATATTTTTTGGTGTGTCCCTTCATTAAGTAGGTAAGCAAATGTCATAAATAAAGAACTAATTAATTATCCTTCTTTCAAAATGATTTGTAGCTAGGAAGAGGGTCGTTCCTCGTAGATATGATTTGGCTTGTCTCTCTCCCAACATATTAGTTGGTCAAAGTAATTAAGCAAGTAAAACTTATCATGCAATGAGAGAGATAAAAAGAGAGAGAATGTACACACTACACTACATATATGATTACTAAACACATACACACATATGCTAAATGCATACACACTACATATATGCTAGGATTTGAACCTGAGTTAGAATGAAATTAAAAAACCACTAAACCATGGGTGCTAGAGTCAACCTATCAACAATACTGCAGTTATCTATGTAAGTGGTAATAACAAATGGGACCTCAAATTTAAAAACAAAAACAAAACAAAAAAATTGGGGCTCCATTGAGCTGGGGCCCATGGCAGTGCATCTCCTACTCTCGCTCAGTAAAAAAACTTAGTTACAACGAGAATAACATGCTTATCACGCATGTCATTAGAGTTATTGCATGGGGATCTTTCTACTAGCTCAGAGCTGGCTTTGCAAAATAACTAACATAAATGATATAGACAGATGCAGAAAGGTTGGAACCATATATTTGCTTCCTTTTTTATTATTGGTAAAGCATAGAGAGTAAAAACTGGGGGTTGTCTCATTTCATTCCCCAAATACAATGACTGTGAAGTTATAGACTATTACAATCATATGTAAACACCCAACATCCTTGACAGGTCACCATGACACAAAAAGAGGAAAAATTGCAGATAGAAAGTTGAGTTTTTATGACTGTAACGAATAACAGTAACAAAAAGATGACAAGGCAAAAAATTAATCATGGGAGTGCACTGTCGTAATATTGCTGTATTACTGATGAAACCTATGGTGTTGATCGACCCTTGAGAAAGCGCCAAGGCCCTGTTCCAGTCCCCATCCTGCAAATGTAATAGTCTAGTGATGATACTAATTATGTGCCGAGTGTTGGAAGAGGTTTCAAATTCGAATCTCTCCTTCATTGATAAAAGAAACGTAAGTACATAAATGATAATTACCTCCATACACCAGCAAATGTACGCAGCGCCATATAGATGGTTAAAGCAATCCAAATTCCAATGAAACCATGGGATTTGGAGAGAAGGAACAAGGATACAATGCTTGCTATGGCCACCAGAACCTGAGAAGGAGCAGAGAATTTGATTTTGAAGAATTAGTAACACAATTTGTGAAAAGAGAATTCAGAAACATCAATTGCAAAACTAGTAGTATCATTTATAGTGTGGTAAATGGTTTACAAGAGACTTGCCAAGGAGTATGCACAATACGCAAAGTCAGATGCACCAAAGTTCACACCATCAAAGACAAAAGACAGTGAATTGATCGGTTGTGTGGCTGCTACAAACTGATGGATAGAAAACAATTTAGTTTAACGATTCTTTCATTATTCAAAAAAATATATATATTGAGAAAGAGAGAGCTTTTAGATGAGCTGAAATTACATACCGGGAGGCCAATCCTTATAAGGTGCAAAACATTGACATCGCTAGAAAAGATTCCAGCTCCGAAGTACAAACCAATTCCGACAACAAAAGTAAGCCCCACACCAAGGATAAAGCTCATCTGCACAAATATTCTTCCACAAATTAAAATGATGATTGTTTTTGCAAATGTGGAACGTAACGAAATTGTTACAAAGAAATAGTAGGTTAGTTATAAAGTTCAAGTCATGAATGGTTTATAGATACATAGCCTCTGCTGCTATGTGTACTAACTGAAGTACCTGTAATACCCTGGTTGCGGTAGCTATGGCCTTCTTGTAGTCTTTCTCAGCAAATGCACATGCTAGAATAGCCTAAAGAGCAGGGGACAATGACACAAAGATTGTTTGAGTAAGAAGCTTACTTACTTGCAACTAAAATAGCTGTAAGTCACTCGAGATGATATATGTTTAAATGGAGAAAAAGAAAAAAGAAATACCTGCCCTGCAACAGCCAAGCCATCAGCAAGAAGAGATGATGTCAACCAAACCTGCAGGCAAGTCTGAAATGCAGCCATAGGAGTTGGACCTTCCCGGGCGGCCAGCGATGCTGCCAAGGTCACACAGAAGGTCACAGCAACCACCCTTGCCAACAAAAGAGTACCTGTAACCAATAAAGAAAAATTATACAAAAGCCAACCAAGTAAGAATTATATATGTACGTATGTAAGAATAATACAGAGAGCTGATTTTCCCACTCCTCTTTTATCCACTTACACTCCCTTTGTTAGAAAATCACCACCCATAATATAGTCACTGAATCTCCACTCCCAATTTTGGATTATTGAAGGATGGAAGTAACATTTATGCAAGTACAATAGTGATATAAGAATTGAGCTCATTACCATTCCTCAGAAACCGACCAAACTGCAAATCTTTAATACTTGGAGGTAAGAGATCAATTTTTTTGGTCAAGATTATGAAGAGTACCAGCGCCATCAAGTACCTAAAACGAATAAAAAAAATTTAATCTTAGCAAAGATGAATCAAACAACATATTAAAGTTACAAACAGCTATACTTCAATAGCAGCTGTAAATATGAAACAATAAAAATAATACCATGACAAGGGTCACACTACTCACTGAGAAAGAACATGTGCCAAAGCTGCACCTCTGATGCCCAAGCCACAGACAAAGATGAGCAGTGGATCCAAGGCAATGTTAACTCCATATCCCACAACTGCAATACGAACAAATGAAGCAAATAAACCCGATGAAATAAGAAGAATTGATGATTACGACAGGTTTTTACTTATATACAGTAAGTTTTTTGGCCTACCAATGACATATAAAGGAGTTCTGGTATCCTTAAAACCTCGGAAGATCCCTTGCATGGCCAATGTGAGAAGAACTGCAGGTGCACCAATCGATCTAATTTTCAAGTACTTCTGTGCTGGGGCTAGCATAGGGGAATCCTGCTCCATAACAAGAGCTGTAATTATTTCCCTCATTCCATAATGATCTTTAAAGTGAAAAAAATGTTAATAAGTTCAGTTGATTAAGCCTGCCTTTTGGGTTAAGGGAGCTCCTAAATGTTTAATTAACTACAAAATGTATATAAAAAACGTTTCTACATTCTAGAGATCATATGGGAGAAAGTTTGTTTCAATTTTTCTTTCTCATTGATTTGTTTCCATATCTTCAAATTGTATACATCTTCATTTGTTTATTATTAGTATAAGAAATATAAATCACTTACTGATTTCACACCCATGACACCCAGAAGAACTTTAGTTGAAAAAATGATAAATATAGCTTGCAAAAGGCCAAGTATTGTCCCAAAGATGAGTGCTGTCGATGCTGAAGCAATATGTCGCTTTTGTTTCTTGATTTTTTCCTTCTTATTGGTGCTCATAAGATCAGAAGGGAGCTTGTCAACTGTTGTTCTAGAACCTAAATCAAGAAGTCACAATTACTAAATGTCACAATGATAATATTATTCAAGATGTTTAGATCTCTGTGTTTCAATTTACATATCTGTCAGAGAGCTAGAGAATGAGTGAGGAAAGAGTACCATTTTCTAGTGGATCACTGTTTTTAGCAGCACCCTTCTCTGCCTTCTCAAGCTTAACATTTTCCTCTATGGCTTTGTTTGCTTCACTGCTTTCAAGTAATCCGTTGTCTGAGCTCTCACCTTTCGCCTCAGGTGCACCTTTTCCCGCCGCCACATGCTCATCATCCTCAGCAGAAGCCTCTTCCATCTTTCCATTTCCCAGATGCTTACCATTTTCTTTAGCTGTACCATTTGGTTTAGCAGCCCCTTTTTCCAAGTCATCAAGCATGTCTGCCTTTTGCAATTGCTCACCTTTTTCTGATTTCATGTTCATTTTTGCAACAGTATCTTCCTCAGCAACAAAGGAAGTAGTAATACTGACCAATGGGAATACAGTAATTCTTGAAGCTTGATTGAACAGGGCAATAGATACTCCTGCTGCTGCAAGTTCCACCGGACCTAGACAAAACCAAATTCATGTTTTTAAGTCACTCCACTTGAAACAGATATCACTCCGTATATTTCGATATCAACTAGCTAGTCAATATTGCCAAACACCATACACAATTGTATCTTATTGTGAACATGTAGACATAAATATAACTGTCTTAAAAATTGAAGCCTCCAAATTTAAGTGCTTCAAAAAATCAAGAAAGCAAAAGCAAGCATACGTACCTATGTGACCTATGAATGCCGTGTCAATCAAAGAAGCGATAGGATCAGCAGCTGTAGCCAGAGCAGCAGGTAATGCAATATCTAGGATCTCCTTACCAAGAATATCCCACTTGAAAACCCGCCTGCAGTAAATTATTTCAAAGAAACAATATACTAATATTAATAATCAATGAGAAGGGAAGGCCATATCAACCTTAATTTCATACAGCAAAGGGTCCAGAGAGAAAGAGAGAGAGAGAGAGAGAGAGAGAGAGAGAGAGAGAGAGAGAGAGCAAAGCACTAATTAAACATTGTAAAATTGAAACTGGACCTTGCATCTTTGAAGAAAACGCCAACAGGCATCTTCCACTTGCTCACTGGTGCATGCAAATCTTGCTCCTCAGCCATGTTTAAGTTGATACTGCAAGTTCAAAATGTTTATGATGTTGAAGAATATAAGTCCCGCATCGGAAAATTGACTAAATAAAATACAACATATAATGAATGGTTCCACTACTAGTATCACCGATGCCCTTTTGTGATAAAAATCGAAACCTATTAGGCTTTATAGATAGTTCAGTTGAGGACAATATTGGTGTTGCTAGTGGTGTGTGATGATTTTATCACAAACTAAGCTCAATTTAGCTCATATACCAAATGAAGTGCTCAAATGTTGAAGAAGCTAAAATGTGAGCGCCTGAGAACTAACGCCTAGAAGGTGACACAAAGACACTACAACTTGAAGGGGTATTTATAGTTGCATGAGTTGGGGTCGGTGATACCTTCCTGAGTTATGATGTTTTGTAGACTCATTAATAAATACAAGCCTCTAACATGCTTTTTTATTTTATTTTTTATTTTAATTATTATAAAAAGTACAATCAATTGCGGGAGGGGAGTTTATACAAATACTCATTAGGTATTTGGGCGTTTCGAACCTCTAGCCACATCCACATGAGTGGAGGTGGAAGAGCTCAACTAAGAGCAGTTTCACCGGGAGGTCCTAGTCGGGGCAAGAGGTCCAATAGGCCCCCAATCTGGTTTCCAGCGCCTAAGTCTTCCCAGGGCAACAGCTGGGCTCCACCAACCCCGGCAAAGGCTTGCTGGGATGCTGCTTGGGCAAGCTGACCTAATGTTGATGTCAGCAACCAATTTAAATATATAAAAAATTAAAAAAAATTCAGAATTTTTAATACCTAGCCATATTCTTCACTTCCCACACCAAAACTCTATACAAATTCCTCTCCTTATATTTCATGTGAATAGTAGTTGCCCTTGTGTTGCCATGACAATGGGTGGAAAACCAACAAAAAATTTGCTATGGCATGCACTATTTAGGACCATTATTCCTAAAATACCCTTTAATTATTAATTCAATCAAAATTCAAAAATCAACAACTTCTTTCTATTTTTCTTCTTCAATCCCAATTCCAGAAAAAAAAAAAAAAAAAAATTCCCGAAGACACACCGCTTCAGTATGCATTAATGCATAATATCCAGCATGCCTCTTGCATTTCATTCAAAGCATGCTTCAAGCCTTCAACCCCATTTGTGTGCATTAATGCATTAATATCATCTATTGCCTTCACTTCGTGACAACAACAAAAATCCTCTATTTCCTTGACTTGATACCGTCAAGACACTTTTAGTAGAGACAAATATAGTTGTAACGATTTCACATATTTGAAGCTTCATTCCATTGGTAATTGTTTATACTATCAATTAACGAGATTAAGAAAAGAAAAAAGCAAAATGAATGTTTCTTTTTCTCACCCAACTTTCGAGACGCATACATATATTGAAAACCAAAGTTACAAAGAAAAAAATAAAGAGACATATATAATGATACTGCAGAAGCTATAATTTACACCAGCCCCGTTCTCAAGTTGTGCCGGGAATGAAGAAAAGTGAGAGGGAGAAGGGGGGCGTCCTCAAGTGGCCCCTTACAATCTAGACAAAAATTAAGTTTGGTATGTAATTTTGCAGACTGTAAATCTGAACCTTCCAATCTAGACAAAAATTGAGAAGCTGGCAAGGCAAGTAACATTCCAAATGTCTTGGAAAAGGAAAACATCCAATGCTTAAAATGCCTAATCTGTGATTTTATATTCACTACTATACAATAACCGCAGCATAGTTTATATATATAATTAGATTTCGTCATTTCAGGTGGGATACTTTTAACAAGTCAGAATCAAACAAAGTTTAGGTGAATTAGAGAGTGCATACAGGATACGTGTCTTGTGATAATTAAATGTCTCGAGAATTGAAGAACTAACTTTATATAAAACTAATAACCAATATATCGACAAAATAAAAAGGAAA
This sequence comes from Prunus persica, assembly GCF_000346465.2. Classification (NCBI taxonomy): domain Eukaryota; kingdom Viridiplantae; phylum Streptophyta; class Magnoliopsida; order Rosales; family Rosaceae; genus Prunus; species Prunus persica. The sequence continues at coordinate 1,168,728 of NC_034010.1, read as the reverse complement.
AAAAGACCATGTTCATAAAAAGGAGAAATGAAATAAGGAGGTTTGGAAAGAAGTGGACCATGAAACTGAGCAAGCATGAAGACAAGACTTGTTTGGACAAGTTGACATCAGCGACCAATTTAAATACTAAAAAAAATTTGAAAAAAAGACGAAACAAAGGTTCCTGATATACAATAACCGCAGCATAGTTTAGGTCCTATTGGAGGAACAAACAAAGGTTCTTGATATAGCAAAGATTCCTTGCTAATTATATATTAAAAGTGGCACGTAATCCACATATAATAAATGGGTGAAACAAATTTGTAGTTGCAAGACTTAAAAGTTGAATCTAGTACCGGTTAGGCAAGGAATAAAAATTAGTATAAATAAACCTGTAAGCTAGGGAACTCGTACAACAATGGCTAAACACAATGTAGAAGAGAGACAGGACAAGATAGGTGACCAAATATTTTTTTTTAATTTTTTAATTTTTTATATAATTGGAAGAGACTCCCGACGAAAGCAGCTTGGATGCTGCATGTTCCCTTGGGCTTACAATCCCCTGATGGCACCACAAGCAATACGTACCAACAAAACTTAATTCTTATTTATCATCTCACAGCCACAGGGTGCGTGAACCTTGCTTGAAGAGTCGACCTGTCTTATAAATGAGAATGGGTTTAATTAATGGAGGGCTATGGATATGTGGTCGATATATTTTTGTCCTATTACTATGTATGAATCAGAGAATTTAGATAGGGAATCAATGCATTGGAATCATATCAATTACTCCTCTTAGATAATCTCATTTTTGATTTTGAGGATATTAATTCGATTATGGATTTTAAGGTAGAATCCACATAATTTTTCATATGTTATGTGTTAAATCTTAGGGAAATCAGGAATTTGAATAATTCCAATACTCTTTTGTGTGAGTTAACACAAGAAAAAGAGGAATTGGAATCATTTCAATACTCATTCATGAAGCGTAAACATGTCATTGATGGTTAAGTTTGATTCTCCCCTCCTTTAATATGCTTGCATTAAAAGGAAAAAAAAACTATTAAGAAGTGGATGAACAACTCCCATTTTATCAGTTTTCAATACCTTCTCTTATATTTCCTCATATTTATGTTAATCGAACTTCAAACTTCTTCCAACTAAGAAAAAAACTATCAATAAACCAAATACTAGTTGGTCTTATATATATGGCTTAATATTACAAAACGTCCCTAAGGTTCACGAAACTATCAAATTGTATCCCTATTATTTTTCTATCATTCATGGTCCTCAAGGTTAGTATGTGTACTCACAAATGGTCCATGCCGTTAGGTTTCGTCAAAAACTCTGTTAGTTTACTGATGTGACATATATATATATCACAAAACATCCTTGAAGTTCACATATCTATCACAAATGGTCCCTGCGAAATTTTTTTATTTTTTCATTAAAAATTCATAAAACTTTGGGTTTTCTTTTTAAAATTTTATGAATTTTAAATTAATTAAAAACATATATATTTTAATTAATTGTATTTTAAAGACACGTGATACTATATTATTGGAGATGGGAGCTCCACACATATATGCCACATCAACAAACTAATGAAATTTTTAAAAAATAATATAAAATTCATAAAATTTCAAAAATGAAAAAAATCAACATTTTATGATTTTTAAATTAGTTAAAATATATATATTATATTTTAAATACACGTGCCACTATATTATTGGAGATGTGGGCTCCACATATATGCCACATGAGCAAATTAAGTGAGTTTTTTAAATTTAGAAATGAAAAACCAAAATTTTTGCACCAAGGGTTTTTCATTTTTAAAAAGAAAATCAAAATTTTATGAATTTTAAACGAAAAAATTAAAATTTTACGCAGGGACCATTTTTGATAAATGGGTGCAAGGCTGGGACCAATAACCTGGTCAAATCACCCAAACCAAACAGATGGTTTGGGTTGGTTTGTTTGTTTTTTTTCAAATTTTTTTTGGTCATCGGTTTGAACCCAAACCAAACTGAAATATATGGTTTGATGTACGGTTTGCAATATCCAAAATCACGGTTTAACCAAACCAACACACGCATGCATTTTGTCTTCTCTCTTTTTTATTTTATTTTATTTTCTTCTCTCTCCATCTCTTTGTCTGTCTTGTCTCCATCAGTCCCTCTCTCTATATTTTTTTTTTCCTCCTTCTTCTTACGTCTGTCTTCACTCCCTCTCCTCGTCTCCCTCTTTTTTTTTTCCCCTTTTTCTTCTTCTCCATCTCTCCCTCTTTTTTTTCCTTCTTCTCCTCTCCATCTCTCCCTCTCTCCATTGCTTTTATCTCTTCTCTCTCTCTCTCTCTCTCTCTCTCTCTCTCAGAAAGCCAAAAATCCCAAACCGAAGCCAACCAACCCGCTAAGTCCGATTAACCGAAGCGGTTGGTTGTTGGTTATGGTTTCCAACCCAAACCTAACCAACCACTAGGTGGGTGAACCTTAAGGATATTTTGTGATATATATGTCACGTCAGCAAAACTAATAGAGTTTTTGACAAAACCTGACGGCAGAGATTATTTGTGAGCACACATACTAACTTTGAGGACCACAAATGACAAAAATAAAAAAGAAAAAAAAAAGGGATGCAATATGAAGAGTGTGAAGTAACACTACAAGGAAAAACCTCTTTTGTGACGAAATTTTTAGCGACGTACAATATTTTTGGCTCCAAAAAGCGTATCAGCGACGAAATTTTCCCAGTTAGTCGCCAAAAAGTTGTGATTTTTAGACATTCGTCTTGACTTGAGTCAACTAAATAGCGACTAATTTATCAACTAAGGGCGACGAAAGTTTTTGGTGGTTAGGCAAGTACTTGGCGACCAAACATATATTTGGTCGTGATTGACTGAATTGGGTGAGGGCGAAACTCTAAAATTTGTGGCGACGAAAATATTGGGTCGCTGAGTTTTAATGTGTTGTCTCTAAGTTAGAATTGGCGCTTAAAAATTTCGTGGGCTCGGCGACCATAAAACGATGTTGTTTTATGTATGTTAGCAATTTGGCGACCAAATAGTTTTTGGGGCTAATCTAGAGAGTATAAATACAAAAATAAAAATAAAAAGTTCCCAACTCATTATTTCCTCTCAGACCCACTCTCCGCTGCTATCACATTGGTGAAGCAATCCTCCACTGACGTCGGCAGAGCAATCCTCCATCTCGCACGACTTTCCCTACCACAGTCAGGAATCGACGGCCATCTGAAAACTCCACCTCCGAAGTCCTCCTCAATGCGTGTTTCAACGGAAAGCTTCTAGTGAGTCTACCTTGTCTCGCTTACCTTCATTTTCTTTTGAGCGCTGATTTTCAGTTATAGATTCCATTTGGTTGCTGAGAAAATAATCAAGGAAACTCGGAAATAGATACCCAGGAATTTAAATCGAAACTGAATTTCAGTGCTTGATTTTTCCTTTTTGATATCTTAAATTGTAACACCCCGACCCTAAATTTCCCCAAATTTTACCCTTATTTAATTATTTAAGGGTATTTTAGTCATAATTTGTATTTGAATTGTTTGGTAGTTGTTTGAGAAATTATTGGAAGGCCGAAGGCCATTTATGAGAATTTGCATGAAATTATATTGTGCATGCTGCCAGTTGTGGATATTAAATGCGTTTTTATGCAGGTTGAAATTTTGGGAAATGTCCAACTTATAGGGGAGACTCTGCCGAAATTTCGGCAGGAAGTCTCGGTCTTTAGTGATTGGGTCTGACATCGGAGGGATGTCAGGAATTCCAAAGGGTTCGTCTCGGGTTTTGAGAAAATTCGGGGCGGGTCCTTAAATAAATGCTCGAACATTCAACAGTCCAAGTTTTCTGAATACAATGACTTTCTTTTTCAAGTGGTTATTGTGGGTTTTATGTCAAATTTGAGTATGGTTTTGTGCCTGATATGAATGCCCTGTTTTGCATTTGATGTGGGTTTTGTGTCAAATTTGAGATGTTTCACTTGCACACGTACCCAGTTAATTCATTTTTTATGTTTTAATGCTTTGAGTCTGATTAATTATTTTCCAAGTCTTGAATGTTTGCTTGATACTTCTGGATTAAATCCGAATTTGTTTACTATCTGTTGGAAGAAAGAATATAACAATTCATTTATATAATTGAAGTAAAAAGTTGGAAGTTGGAAGTTGGTCATGTGGGTGTGTATTCGTTTCAAGGTTCCTTTGCCTTTGTCTGTGAGCATTTGTCTTTGTTGTTATTATTATTGATTTTTTTTTTTTGCCAATATAGCTTATTGAGTTCTCTTTATAGTTTAGATATAAGCTAGCTGCAGAGTTGTCTCTATATTTTATATATAAGCTAGCTGCAGGGTCATCGTCCCATAGATTAACTCGTCAGTTTAGCAATTATTTTTCTATCCCTTAGTATCGGTGTCTAAGTGTAGTACCACTGAATTGGACAATAGAATTTAACTGATGGAGTATCATCCTTCAATGTTGGTTTGATTGTTTTGGAAATCCTTTTCAAGCTCTTCCAGCCACTTTTTTTTTATTTTTAATTTTTTTAATTTTTAACAAACCATTTTAACTTTATGTGATGATCACTGGTATCTTGAATTTTAAACAAGGTCATTCAATTAGCTTCAAAGGTTTGTTAATTTGAAATGGTTTTTATAATTATTTAGGGTATATATAATTAAGAACTGTAAAGAATAATAATTTGTTATGGAATTGAGATGAAGAGCCTAATTACTAATTTCAGATAATTCATATACTACATGAGAGACATGTGACCTTATGCCTGACTTTATTCATTGTACATGTTATAACTGTATAAGGTGGATGTGTTGATTACAATATTACTTTGAACCATTTGGTTTTATGTTGAGACTTTTATCTTGGATATTTGGTGCACAGTGACGATTATAGTGATTTGGATTGAAGTGTTAGGTTGTCTTTTGTTTAGCCACTAAATGTTTCTTAATTATCTTCAAGTTACTATATGTTTTCCTTAATGTGTTTTAAGGGGTAAGGTCTGTAAGGTCTGTATATTGAAGAAATATCTTCGAGTTAAGGTTTGCATATGTCCTCCCCATGTAAATGAAATGCATGTGCGTGTTATTTTCCTTCCCTATTGATAAAGCATGATGTTCAATCATTTTTTTATGAATAATTCATTTATCTCAAGTACATTTGTGATGAGAATCGATGTCATTATAGCTGAAGTATGATGTTCAATCATCTATTTTTATTTTTTCAAGGAATGATCTAGTAGTATATTGTTGTATTCTCTCTTTGTTTATGTGTTTGTAAGTGTAGAATGACACTTACGAGAGTTGCTACCTTAAGCAACAATAACAATAAGAAGAAGAAAACTTTAACTCTACTACCACCACAGCCACTTGAGCAACCATGTCGGCTGCCACAACAACAATCAACTCAGCCACAAGAAGGTACTTCATCAGCCTGAGGAGGGGGTTCCCACCAACAGGGTAACTGATACCATATTTTGTGCCCTTAATTTTTATACCTTTATTTTGTGCACTCTAGTTACTGATTTTTTGAATTTTTGTCGTCTAGATAAGGGAATGCATACTCAAACTTCTTCACAGATGAAGAACACTCGTGGCTGAACTGTGGGGCTGGCACTTGTGATGTTGTGAAAAAGAGGAAGAGTTTGATTCCAAAACGGATGGATCCATCCCAGAAATTGATGGCGACTATTGAAGCTTAGAAACTGTTCGTCTCTGAGATTGGGTTAATCACTTGCAATAAAGCTCCATTGAATGTTTTAGGTATGAAAAAAGTGAGATTCAAGACGAAGAAATATATGGCATTGGGATTGTAGGTAATCTTATATTCTTCTTTGATTATAATTTAATTTTATTCATTTAGCCCTCTTTTTATTTCAATTCTTCATTGTATTCTAGTGGGAACTGAAAAATTTGTCCTTCAATGTTTCTATTTGCATTGAAAATTATAACTAATACTTGTTTTGTTTATGGTTAATTGATATTAGTTTATGTTTGATGTGGACTTAACAAATCCGGATATATGGAAATTTATTACTGACCATATGCACTCAACTTATAAAGAATGGAAAGCAAAGCTCCATAGACACTATAAGCAATATGCTTCTGACCCTGATCTTGCACGAGAAACACCTACCCCTGAAAAGATCTTTGGTACTCGAAGGACTCTAGAAGAGTGGCATTATTTGGTAGAAGAGTGGCATTATTTGGTCGATACGTTACACACAAATGAGCAATATCAGGTATCTAATGTATCATAACAGCTGCAGTTTTCATTTTTTGGTTGGGAACTTATTCTAAGTATCAAATAGAAAAAAAGAAATAACAATTCATGTATTTAATCAAAACAGAAACGATGCAAGACCAATGCCTAGAACAGAAAAAAGAAAGAGTTTGATCATACAGGGGGGTCACGTCCTTTCCTAAAACATATGGAAGCTGCTAGAGAGGTTTATAATTTCTGGTCACTTTAAATCTTTCTTTCTTTATTATATTGCAATAATTTCAAGTATTTCTCATTTTCTTTTTGTTGGGAAAATGTAGAAGGGTGAAAATCCTACATACATTAGCAATTGGAACAACATGCATATTCTTAAGGGTAAGAGCATGTGGATCAATGAGGCTGTTGAAATTAAATGGGTAAGGAATACAAAACCCTACTGAAAATTAACTATTGACTTGCATAATCTGCAAGCCAAAAAATTAACTGACTGGTCATGCAAGCTTTTGATGACCCATTATTTTAGATGCTAATTGTGTACTTTGGTTTTAGTATCATATAAAGGCTTTATCCATTGCAAATAGAACTAATTAATTAGAAACACAATGAAGATATGTGTCTTGAGTTTTCTAAATTTTCCATGATTTTATATATTGATGACCAAAAAAAGTGCATGCTAAGATTGTTTTGAAACAGAGTTGCTGTAGTTGTACTTCTCTTCCTCTTTGGAGGCCCAATTCCAAACACCTATTAAACAAATTCAGTTCTAATAACCCGTTGTGCACTTAGAAGTTAAAATTTAGGCCCAATTATAAGGGGGCCATGTTGCTAGGCAAATATTTATAATCCCTTTTTTGGAAGTTTCTTGTTTGTATTGTTGTTGCTTTCAGGAGATGCAGAAAAAGATCTTTATAAGATCTGTGAGTATTTTCAAACTTTCTGCAATCTGCATATCCAAAGAGATCTATTCCATTTTTATGTGCCTTTTCCTTTTATTATTTGCTTCAAGTTGTTTTTTTTTTTCCCTTTGTGACTGTTTGATTAGGATAATTGGCATTGCTAGTTTATGAACAAAATTGGTCGTACTTGCGTCCCATTTACTTCATTCTTTTTTTGCATTTATATATATATTGACTTATCTTTATTTTGCTTCTTTTTGTAGAAGAAGATGAATGATGAGTATGAGAAGGCCAAGCAACAAGTGGCAGAGAGTTCAGGAACTCCACTAGATCAAGTCACACTCCTTATCCCACAACAATTAGAGATCATGATTGTAGAACTTAGGGTTGCAAAGGGCTAGAGGATTCGAGGCTTGGGTTCTAGTCTTCGAATGGAGAGTTCGCATAGTGGTGGAGTTGCCTCCTCTTTTGCTACAGAGCAAAAGGTTGAGGAACTTGAAGGCACAGTTGGTGAGTTGAAAGGCACAGTAAGTGAGCTTCAGGGCATAGTAGGTAAACTTTTGGATGTCATTGAGTGGATGCGACCCCATGATGGTCCTTTACCCTCAATTTAGGTGTTCTGTCCCAGCATGTTGGTGATTCTCCTTGTGATGATGATCAAGGTAATGATGGTGGTTCACGTAATGTTTATGAGGATCTTGATGATATTGGAAATAGTCATTAATTTGTGTGTACATCTACATACTGGATGGTTTTTGTATGTAGCCTACCTTGGGGGTTCTAGGGGCTTTTGTATCTAGCCACTTGATGGTTTTTGTACCTAGCATACATTGACATGTGCTTAAACAGCTAGTATCTTTTGAATAGTAATTATGCTATTTCTATTAATTTCATCTATTTACTGTTATTCAAAAACTTTGTGGAGTAAATAATATTCTGTTACAAAGCTTAAAATGTAAATAATTATTTTTTAAAAAAAATAATACACTTTTTTGCGACGAATTAGTTTTCATCTCTCAATTGACAATACTAATATCTACAGTTTTGGCGACTAATCTATTTCGTTGCCCATTCTAAAAATAACCAAACCAACTAACATATGCGACAAATAAAGTACATCTTTCACGACCAAAACATTCGTCGCTGAAATGTTTAGGTGACCAAACATTTATTTCGTCACCAAATAATTCCATGTTCGCGGGAATTTTTGGTACTTTGGTGGCAACTCCTTCTCTATAGGTGACCAACCGGGAGCTGTTTAGCGACGACAAGTTTGGTCGCTAAAATATTTCAGCGACGAAATTTTGTTTTGTTGCACGGTACTTTTAGCCACGAGCTTTGAACGACAACCTTGGCGACCAAAAATATTCGTCGCTATTTATCTTTGGCGACTAAATTTGATGTTATAGCGCCCATCTTGTTTCATCGCTAAAAGGGATTTTCCTTGTAGTGTACCTTCCAATACTTGAAGGCATACCTCACTTCACCTTCTATACTATTAAAGCCACTGTCAAGCGATGACATGTTCGCCTACCTAGCTATGTCTGACTCAGCGGTCAACTCAGCTCTCATTCGAGAAGAACTGGGGGCACAACATTTGGCATTCTACACTTCAAAAGATGTGCTTCATGTAGAGACTAGCTATTCGAAGATGGAGAAGCTCATTTTGGCCCTTCTAGAATCCACAAGAAAGTTAAAACCCTACTACTAAGCTCACGGATCATCGTTATGACAGAATTTCCTTTATGATTGATTCTCCATAGTCTCGACACTTCTCAGCGATTCAGGAAATGGGCTATCGAATTAAGTCAGTATGACCTATTTTACTGGCTGAAGATTGCTATAAAAGCTCAAGCTTTAGTATATTTCATTGCATAATTCACTCAATCATTAGTCGAAGAAGGGAAGCTGGTCAACATAAACAAGGAAAGTTCGAGAGTAGACGAGATCTCCTATGCCGAACCTGACCTACCCAAGGATATGTGGCAATTACGCCTAGACGGAGTGTCAAATTACAAGGGAGTTGGAGCAGACATCGTCATAATCACCCCAAACGGAATTGTGTTGGATTCCAATGACAACGTGATTCCAATGACAAGACATCAACAGAAGAAAAGAGCAGAGGACACGCAAGGGAGTTGGTAGAAAGGTGAAATCAAAAATCACTCCCCATAACCATTAAATGCCAGAAAAGAGGGCCAAGTTTCCTTCCCATACTAATGAGAGTCTCGTCAGTACAAGCTTAGTTTACAAGAGACGAACGAGAAATAAGAGAGTTGGTTGTCAAAAAGTTAGAAATGATCATCATGAAAACTGACTCATTATGGGAGTCTTTCTTATCAAATTAACTACTACCTTTTTTTTACACTAGAGCAGAGAAACCTCTCAACAATGTGTCCTCCAGATATTAAGTAATAATCACTCATGTAGATTTCCTATAAATATAGAAGGATGTGAAGAAGATAGAGGACAACAAAAAAATCCAATCAAAACAAAAACTCTCAGCCACATTGACAAAATCAAGCAAGATCATACGATCCCAAAGCTTTTAGACTCAGAAACAACCGAGCTCTTTGGTTTGTGAAAGCCATCCAACCTCTGACAAAACCAGCAGAACTCAGACTTCTAACTACTGCTTATTCAAAGAAGCAGTCCACAAGAGAAACGAGACTTCTCTCGTTACAACCTTGGTTTAGAGCAGATGAATCAAGTGAAGTTCGAGTTTTTCATAATATGAAAACCTTAACAAATTCCCAGAGATACCTTGACGTCTCAGAATTGCCAGAATAGCTCTCATGTGATTCACAGTCAAGTAGAATAGGTACTGAAGTACAGTTCCATGCCCGTAATCGTCAATCCAGCCACTTCCAGTCCAGTCTAGATTGAAGAGATCTCAGTTATGCCCATTCTAAAAGCCTATCCACGGCTAAATTTGACTAAAGCTCTGCTAATCTCAACATTGGTATCGATTTTCAGCTGAGCCCTATCAGTTGAAGGTGCTGACGTGCAATTTCAGCACAGATACATCCAATCCAGCCTAAGTCATAGACAACAATCTAAGCAGAAATCGAAGCCCAATGTTTTGATCTCCTTCCGGACTTGGCAGTTCTTTTTTGTTTAAATTGTGTAATAGGCAGTTTTATTTGAAATAGTTTGATTTATTTTCAATATTCATTTTTGGCTAGACTTACTAGTTTTACTGTGGGAAATTATAAAGTCCTTACCGGTCTTAGGCAAGAAAAGAACTTAAGGAGATATTCCTTATCCAAATTCACAATCACTTGATCAAAGTCAATAGCTTGGGGCGCAAGTTATTAAATTTTTATAAGTCTATTAGGGTTTTAGCCGCTAACAGTGGCACACTCGCACACAAAAGAAAGTTTACTCATTGACCACCAATGTTTTTCAAGTCAATGGGGAATTTTACCCCACCACCCCAGGAACTACATCAAAACGGGTAAACAGTACTTATTTATGTAATTGGGCTTGGGCAGGTCAAAGCACAAGTCGCACTCATGAAGTAAGATATAGAACTTTTGAAGTCGAAGAGCTATTGCCCATGAAGAGAGGAAAGAACCAAATATAAGTGCAGTGAGTATTAAGAAAAAAAAACAAATAAGGGGAAAAAAGATAGGAAAAAACCAAATATGAAACCCCATGTGATTAAGGCTTTGAGCTTAAATCAACCCAAACAACAAGAAGATGGGCTGTTTAGGACCCAATCGTATGAGACAAAACTTGAATAAAAATTAAAATTATGTACTGAGAGTGTCATATATGGATCGCTCATGTGGACCTTTATATTAGACACATGATCATTTCATTAAACTTAAGTGAAGTTAGTATTTAGATTAATTATGTAGCTAATATGAAGGTCCACATCTATGATTCATCTAGAACATCCTCACCATAGAACGACTCCATGAATAAAATGGTAATTTGGATTAGAGGTATACAATCAACAAGGCCGACCCATTTAAGAATTTCCCCATATGACCACCTTGGTAAAGTTGCCATTGATATAAGGTGGTCATAGAGATCGCAAATACTCAGCTGCCATTGATATAATTAAGTTGTTTGTGCCACATCACTTTTTGGAGGCAGAGTTGTCATAGAGATCCCAAGAGGATGAGCAAAGGCCAAAAGGGAAGGAGAAGGGCAGCCAAAGGGATACAACGAAGAAGAAGAAAAGTTGAAAATATAAATTACTTAATTTAAAAAGGAAAAAAGAAAAATATAGTTGGCCACATTTAAGTGAGGTGGCATATACACATTAGCTGCCACATAAGGTGGTCAGCTAATGTTGTCAATCTTGTATGTCTAAATAGCATTACTCTTCTATAAAAATATTTGAATGTTTGAGTAAATGAGAATGTAATCACTCTTATAAGTTGCTTTTCAATTAAATTAATTAAAATATTTGTTGGTGTGTCACTTCATTATGCAGGTAAGAATTAGTAAAGGGCTTCTAGTTGAAGTAGATAATCTGTAAACAGATCAAAGTTGGAACGAAGCACTTGAAATCCGACTCGATTTCAAAAAAAATTCAACCCAATCCGATCCGAAAATTCGACGGATCACTCACAACTAGATCCACATCTGATTTGTTGAAAAACATTTTTTATTTATTTACAAAACGTTCATGCATATATATATTAAGTAAGTAAAAATAAAATATATATTATATCAAATAAGATAGGATCAGATTAGGTGAGATCCAGATTTGTTCCGTAAACTTAATGAATTAACGGATTCGGAACATAATCGGGTTATCAAATTATACCACCAAATTTATCTTGTATTAATTACATTGTATATTATATATATTTATAAATAATTAAAAAAAAGGTGGGTAAGAATTAAACAGAAAAATAATTGGCCTGTTATATATAACTCGAATTTTAACAACCCACACCTACGGCGGGATGGGATGGGAAGCGCCGTCGTGCTGTGAGACAATGTTGGTACTAATTAAAAAATAGTTTAGGTGGTCAACATGACACAAGAAATTTACGTGTCAGACACTGATACAAAATAGCATCACGTCATTTTGTTAAACAAAGTCGATGATAATATTATATACAGAACCTTCCTCAGTTATGTTGTTCCAGATAAACAATATAGAAAGCCACCCATTCGAGGAATTCAAAGTTGAACCAGCTACCGTAAACGAGTCATAACAAAGTACATATAGAAGAAGAAACTGTTGTTTTCAACTCCGATATATTATTTGATTGTACTTGCAAGACTTTTGATTACATAATCTGTTGTACTTTTGTAGCCAGAATTGTGGTCCCCTGTGAAACCAGCTGCATGAACCTCCCTTGGTTCTACAATGCCCTGGTAGTGTCTTGATCATCTAATATAAGCGCAGGAGCATATGTCTTCTCAAGTCTCAGCTAAAGTCATAAAGAAAGAATTAATGGTCCTTCTTTCAATATGATTTGTAGCTAGGATCCTTCCTCGTAGATATGATTCAATCTCCCAAGAGATCAGTTGGTCAAAGTAATCAAGGAAGTAAAATTTATCACGTGATGAGGGAGACTCGATCACCTCAACTCTATTATTATTATTATTATTATTATTGTTCTTTAGTAGTGTATGAAGGAGGTAAGACCTAAACTTGAGACAGGTGATGCCGGCAGGTGGCAGGCATAGCCATTATCATCTCTAACTATCCAAAGAAATGAAGAAGAAGAAAAAATCCCGATTAGGGTTAGGGATATAGGTGGGAAAGTCAGGAATATAAGTGTGTAGAAGTAATAGGTGAACGAACTGAATAAAAGCATCTCCAACCGAGATGTTAAAACGCCAGATGGAGTTTTAATGGGAAAATTTGACATCATATAATGTTCCAATTGAAGAGTTAATGCTGACAAGGATTTGAAGGCTGGCACTTTGACATTATTTTTTACAGCAACCAGAGTGAGGAGTCAAATCTCATTTTAATAAGTTTTTATGGGTAATAATAGCTTGAACTTCATTTTAGAACTGAATCTGGTTGGAATTAATGCCAAAAGTTCCATTAGTGCATCTCCAAGGGAGAAATTTTTTTTTTAGTTAGTGATGATATAAATGATATAGAGAGATGGAGGAAGGTAGGAACCATATATTTGCTTCCTTTTTTTTCATTGGTAAAGCATTAGAGTAAAAACTGGGGGTTGTCATTTCATTCCAATCAATCCATCTACCCAAAAGGAAGAGGAGGGGCAGCAAATACAATGACTGTGAAATTATAGACTATATAGTACAACAATATGTAATCACCAAACATCCTGGACAGGTCACCACAATGATACAAAAAGAAGGAAAAATTGCAGACTGAAAGTTGAGTTTTTATGCCTGTTTACTAATAACAGTAAGGAAAAGATGATAAGGCAAAAAATTAATCATGGGAGCACAGAGTCTTAAACATTCCTATGGTGGTGATCGACCCTTGAGGAAGCGCCAAGGCCCTGTTCCAGTCCCCATCCTGCAAGTGTAGAGTCCAAAATCAATTAGTGATGATACTAATTATGAACCGGGTGTTGGAAGAGGTTTCAAATTCGAATCTCTCTTCCATTGATAAAAGAAAAGTAAGTACATAAAAAATAATTACCTCCATACACCAGCAAATGCACGCAGCGCCATATAAATGGTTAAAGCAATCCAAATTCCAACGAAACCATGGGATTTGGAGAGAAGGAACAAGGATACAATGCTTGCTATGGCCACCAGAACCTGTGAGAAGGAACAAAGAATTTGGTTTGAAGAATTAGTAACAGAATTTGTGAAAAGGGAATTCAGAAACATCAACTGTAAAACTTGTAGTATTTTTTATAGTGTGGTAAATGGTTTACAAGAGACTTGCCAAGGAGTATGCAGAATAAGCAAAGTCAGATGCTCCAAAGTTCACACCATCAAAGACAAAAGACAGTGAATTGATCGGTTGTGTGGCTGCTACAAACTGATGGATAGAAAACAATTTAGTTTGAAGATTCTTTCATCATTCAAAAAATTATTGAGAAAGAGAGAGCTTTTAGATGAGCTAAAATTATATACCGGGAGGCCAATCCTTATAAGGTGCAAAACATTAACATCTCTAGAAAAGATTCCAGCTCCAAAGTACAAACCAATTCCGACAATAAATGCAAGCCCCACACCTAGGACAAAGCTCATCTGCACAAATATTCTTCCACAAATTAAAATGCTGATTGTTTCGCAAAAGTAGAACGCAACGAAATTGTTAAAAAGAAATAGTAGGTTAGTTATAAACTTCAAGTCCTGAATGGTTTATAGATAAATAGCCTCTGCTGCTATGTGTACAAACTGAAGTACCTGTAATACCCTGGTTGCGGTAGCTGTGGCCTTCTTGTAGTCTTTCTCAGCAAATGCACATGCTAGAATAGCCTAAAGAGCAGGGGACAATGACACAAAGATTGTTTGAGTACGAAGCTTACTTACTTGCTACTAAAATAGCTGTAAGTCACTCGAGATGATAAATGTTTAAATAGGGAAAAAGAAAAAAGAAATACCTGCCCTGCAACAGCCAAGCCATCAGCAAGAAGAGATGATGTCAACCAAACCTGCAGGCAAGTCTGAAATGCAGCCATAGGAGTTGGACCTTCCCGTGCTGCCAGCGATGCTGCCAAGGTCACACAGAATGTCACGGCAACCACCCTAGCCAACAACAGAGTACCTGTAACCAAGCATAAAAAAATAAAAATTAAACAGAAGCCAACCAAGTAAGAATTATATATGTATGTATGTAAGAACAATAGTGATATAAGAATTGAGCTCATTACCATTCCTCAGAAACCGACCAAACTGCAAATCTTTAATACTTGGAGGTAAGAGATCAATTTTTGTTGTTAAGATTATGAAGAGTACCAGTGCCATCAAGTACCTAAAACGAATAAAAAAATTTAATCTTAGCAAAGATGCATCAAATAAGATATTAAAGTACAAACAGTACTTCAATAGCGGCCGTAAATATGAAACAATAAAAATAATACCATGACAAGGGTCACACTACTCACTGTGAAAGAACATGTGCAATAGCTGCACCTCTGATGCCCAAGCCACAGACAAAGATGAGAAGTGGATCCAAGGCAATGTTAACTGCATATCCCGCAACTGGATACGAAAAAATGAAACAAATAAACCCGATTAAGTAGTAAGAAGAATTGGCAATTACTACAGGTTTTTACTTATATACAGTATGTTTTTTGGCCTACCAATGACATATAAAGGAGTTTTGGTATCCTTAAAACCTCGGAAGATCCCTTGCATGGCCAATGTGAGAAGAACTGCAGGTGCACCAATTGATCTTATTCTCAAGTACTTATGTGCTGGGGCTAGCATAGGGGAATCCTGCTCCATGAGAAGAGCTGTAATTATTTCCCTCATTCCATAATGATCTTTGAAGTAAAAAAAATGTTATTAAGGTCAGTTGATTAAGCCTGCCTTTTGGGTTAAGGTAAATGTTTTAATTCTTTAGTTTTCTTTCTCATTGATTTGTTTCCATATCTTCAAATTGTATACATCTTCATTTGTTTATTATTAAAGCACTTAATAAAAGAAATATAAATCACTTACTGATTTCACACCCATGACGCCCAGGAGAACTTTGGCTGTAAACATGAGAAATATGGCTTGCAAAAGGCCAAGTATTGCTCCAAAGATGAGTGCTGTCGATGCTGAAGCAATATGTCGCTTCTGTTTCTTGATTTTTGCCTTCTTATTGGTGCTCATAAGATCAGAAGGGTGCTTGTCAACCGTTGTTCTCGAACCTAATCAAAAAATCACAATTACTAAATATCACAATGATAATATTATTCAAGATGTTTAGATCTCTGTGTTTCAATTTGCTTATCTGTCAGAGAGCTAGAGAATGAGTGAGGAAAGAGTACCATTTTCTAGTGGATCACTGTTTTTAGCAGCACCCTTCTCTGCCTTCTCAAGCTTAACATTTTCCGCTAAGGCTTTGTTTGCTTCACTGCTTTCAGGTAATCCGTTGTCTGAGCTCTCACCTTTCGCTTCAAGTGCACCTTTTCCCACCGCCACATGCTCATCATCCTCAGCAGAAGCCTCTTCCATCTTACTGTTTTCAGTTGAAAACTTTTCCAGATGCTTACCATTTTCTTTAGCTGTACCATTTGGTTTAGCAGCCCCTTTTTCCAAGTCATCAAGCATGTCTGCCTTTTGCAATTGCTTACCTTTTTCTGATTTGATGTTCATTTTTGCAACAGTATCTTCCTCAGCAACAAAGGAAGTTGTAATACTGACCAAAGGGAATATAGTAATTCTTGAAGCTTGATTGAACAGGGCAATAGATACTCCTGCTGCTGCAAGTTCCACAGGACCTATACAACCCCAAATTCATGTTTTTAAGTCACTCCACTTGAAACAAATATCACTCCTAATGTGAGTTCATAACCGTATATTTCGATGTCACACTATCTAGTGAATATTTCCAAACACCATACAATTGTAACTTATTGTGAACATGCAGACATAAATATGAACAAAACTGTCCTAAAAATTGAATCCTCCAAATTTAAGTGCTTCAAAACATCAAGAAAGCAAAAGGAAGCGTATGTACCTATGTGACCTATGAATGCCGTGTCAATCAAAGAAGCGACAGGATCAGCAGCTACAGCCAGAGCAGCAGGGAATGCAATCTCTAGTATCTCCTTACCAAGAATATCCCACTTGAAAACCCGCCTGCAATGAATTAATTCAAAGAAACCATATGCTAATAAGCAATGAGAAGGGAAGGCCCTATCAACCTTAATTTGAGACAGCGAAGGCTGCCCACAGAGCAGTAAATTAGAGAGAGAGCAAAGCACTAATTAAACATTGTAGACTTGAAACTGTACCTTGCATCTTTGAAGAAAACACCAACAGGTAACTTCCACTTGCTCACTGATTCATGCAAATCTTGCTCCTCAGCCATGCTTTTGTGTTGATACTGCAAGTTCAAAATGTTTCTGATGTGGTCAATTCAACTGAGCTTTTGATGTCACTTTAAAAATGCAGCTCTCACAAACTAAGCTCAATTTAACTCATATACCAAATGAAGTGCTCAGTTCAACACAGGAGAAAAAAAAAGGAGTGGGGGAGAAGAATATACCCTTCGATGTAAAATGAACTGTCAAATAAATTTGAGTTCAAGTTATAACAATGGCGATACCTCAGGAGTCGCTCAGATGTTGAAGAAGCTAAAATGCTAGCGCCTGAGAATTAACGCCAGGAGGGTGACACAAAGACACTACAAGTTGAAGGGAGATTTATAGTTGCATGACTTGGGGTCGGTGATAATAGAACCTTCCTCAGTTATGATGTTTTGTAGACTCATCAATCAATACAAGCCTTTAACATGATTTGTTTTTTGCTTTAAAAAAAAGTACAAAATTTTTTGTGAGAAATTCAAAGTTGGTGCAAATGACCTGCTAAACTTTGCTTGGAATGCGTGGGCAAGACACGTTGTATGAATTGTGTGCTCTCTTACTAACTAACTATGTTAGACCATTGCTATGTGAGGAACGGAAAGTAAAATCGGATTTTAATTTAAGGACCATTGTTATATTTTATTTTATTTTTTTAAATGGATTTTTTTTTTCCCATTTGTGTATGCTTGTACCAAATTTCCATTAAATAAGAATTTTTTCAAACTCGTATTAAAAAGAAAATTTTCTCTTATCAAACAGTTTAGTATGTTCTATAATTTAAATCAAATTGACAACTTAAATTTAGTATGTAATTTTACCAGACTGTGAATTTAAACCTTCCAATCTAGACAAAAATTGATAAGTTGGCAAGTAACATTCCAAATGTCTTGGAATGCTTAAAAAGCCTAATATGCGATTTTATATTCTCCTTAGGACTGCAATAACCGCAGCATAATATAGGTCCTGATATTTTCCTACCTACATCAAAGCATTATATGTGTGTATATATATAATAAAAAATTGGCATGTAATCAACATATAAATGGGTGAAGCTTTGGACTAAAAGTGTTTCCATTTGCCATTTGGCTAAATGGTATTAGGCAAGGACAAAAATTAGTATAAATAAACCTGTAAGCTAAGGAAGGAGTACAATGGCTAAACACAATGTAGAAGAGGGAAGGGACAAGGTAGGTGTGACCAAACTTGGATACTGCATATATACCTCCCTTGGGTTTTCAATCCCCTGATAGCACCACGACCATTACGGCAGGTGTCTTCTAATATCGAGTGCAAACAAAACTTAATTCTTATTTATCAGTCAAAATAAATCACACAAAAAGATTAGAGAGAGAGAGAGAGAGAGAGAGAGAGAGAGAGAGAGAGAGAGAGAGAGAGAGAGAGAGTGTGATCCTTATGTCCATGTCTGTGCGAAGCTTGCTTGAAAAAGAAGATTCGACCTGTCTTTTAAATGGGACTGGTTTAATTCTTAATGGAGGGCTATGGACTAGGTGGTGGGTTTGATTTTTGTCCTATTTCTAAAAGCTTGAACTTTTAAGATATGCGAGAGACTGTCACTTAATGGTTAATCTCTCCTTCTTTAATTTGCTTGTATTAAAAGGACTAAAAAAAACCTATTAAGAAGTGGATGAACAAGTGGATGAACAATTATCTTATATTTTAGGACACTCCCATTTTATGAGTTTTCATTTCTTTCTCGTATATTTCCTCATTAATTTATGTTAATCGAATCTAAAATCTCCTCAAACTAAGAAAAAAAACTACCATTAAACCAAATACTAGTTGATATTATATCTAGTATTAAAATTCCGTCAGTCCAAGTGAGGTACTCTTAATACAAGTCAGAATCAAACAAAGTTTAGGTGAATTAGACAGTGCATTCAGTGTACGTGTCTTACAATCATCAAATGTCTCGAGAATAGAAGAACTAACTTTATATAATAACCAATACATCGACAAAATAGAAAGGCAAAAAAAAAAAACCATGTTCATAAAAAGGAGTGAAACGAATTAAGGAGAGGTTTAGATGGATCTTTGGGAAGACATGAAAAAACAGGATTCAAAATGATCACATGATCATTAGAAGAGGGTTACAGTTACCCACAAAACTTGCATCCTTCATAGCTCTACCACCAGAGTTGTAAACCCCAAACTTCATTAACTAGTTCATATGACCATTCATTGAATCTATTGGTTAGCTCATAAGTACTTTTTAAAAAAATATAAGCAATATTGAAAGAGGGGAGAATCGAACCTAAGACTTAAGATGCAAAGATAAATAATCTTAATCATCTGAACTACAAACCTTTTATCCTTAGTTTTATTTTTTTCGAGAATCGCACTTAGCTTTATAAGTGTAGTAACATATTTTTATCAGTCATCATTATCCTTTAAACCCAAAGCTTTTAGTAATTTTTATTCCCAATTGCATCACACTTATCTAAACTTTTACCAATTAGACACCAGCTGAAAGGAAATATAATGCATAAGGTACCAATTAAAAGTTGATTAAAGCAAAATGCATATAAAAGGCAGTTAAATTTTTAAAAAAAGCCTCTAACAAGCGTAGAAGTTCGTGAGGAGAGACTAATAAAGAAGTATTTATACATATTTATTTAAAATTTTCAGAATTGTCATTTAAGCAAATTATCACAATAGTATACCATACATATTCTTTCAAGAAAAAATACTGTATATAGAATGGTGGATTTGGTCTCGCATGCGAGTAGTGGGATCTGCATAAGCAAGAAAAAATAGAATAAAAATAGCACGCAGCATTGTGATTGGGGATTTAGTTGGAGACACGTGGCTCATCCTTAGAGGTCACGAGAACTAATTGACAACTCTGTCACCCTGAGGAGACTGGAGAGAGGGCCTACAAACATTTTTAATTACCATTGACGACAGTGACATGAACCAAATAATTCCGTACTTGACCGTCCAGTACGGGATTCGTAGGTTCCAATAGTGTGGGGAGCACTTGTGTATTAGTGGCCCACAAAAAATCGACACGCAGGAAGCCCATTGTGGAAGGCCCACTATGGGAGAGCACGAGGAGCATCCAAATCCACTTCAATAAAACTTTGGGTTAAATTGTTGCGCGGCTTTTGTATAAGTTTCGTCAAAAAAAAAAAAAAAGATTTATTACACATATTTGACGAAATGCATTTGAATCATCAAGTAATAACAGTGTATCAATTTTATTTTTTGTTAAAGTTTGACGCAATGCATTCAATATGTACTTAAGAATTACGGAGAAAAAAAAGTTACGATATCGATGGATTTTCATGTAATGTATATATTAAAAAAAAACAGGTATGAGAAGCATGCATGCACAGAAGAAGAAGATGTTGAAAGCAAGAAATATACCAAATAAAGTAAGAGTATAGTAGACTGAAAGGCAAGAAACTTGCATACCTTTGCGCTTATTGTTCTTTGTGCTCTGAGAGATTGAGAGAGAGAGAGAGAGATAGCAATTGCAAATCAAGCTCTTTTCACCAACTTCCTTTTGCACACTTGTACACAGAGCCCTGCCTACGCTTTATAAGTACTCTTCCCTCACTTCTCTTATCTCTCCCAAATTAATAAAAAAATGGGTATATTGCTTAACCCACACACGCACACACGCAGACTCACAGACTCAGAGAGTGAGAGAGAGAGAGAGAGCGACAAACAAGGAAAAAGCTTTAGATTGAATATTGACTTGAATGACAGCTTTAGAATTTGGCCAAGGATTTGCATAAATTTAGAGGGGGGCTCACGAATATTCTGAAAGGTGGACAGTCCACCATGGAACGTAAGTTATAAAGTATTTATGGATTTTTCTATATATGATTTGTCCAACTTTGTGATGCAAAATGAAGTGCTGGTAACAATAAAACCTTTTTTTTCCCAAATGGGGGCTACGTAGGATTCCCAATATCCCCCATGCCTGGATTTCATTTCCTCCTGAGTCGTGACCTACTTTTTAAAACCGGCTACACATTATGAGCCATGCATATATGATTGGCTAATTCATCAACTAGGTTAATCAATGTACTTTTTTTTTCTTTTTAGATCCAAGTCCAACAAATTTGGTTTTTATTAGGTTTAACCCAGATCTTTTCTTTTGTTGATCTAGACCCATTAGCATTTGTACCTTATTTTTTTATTGCCCGTTTTGCCCCTTGAAATATATGTGGCAAAAAAATGAAAATCCTAAATTATTGCATCTTTTACTATTCAAAATTTGAATTATGAACTTTGAACTTTGTATTGTTTTCATAACCCACCTACAACAAGAAAAAATTCATTAAAAAGAATGTTTACTTTTATACAGTCCCGATCTCTTGGACCACAGGAGTCCAAGAGATTGTGGTCACCCACCGTTGGATATTAATCCAATGGTTCAAAATGATATATATAAATGCAATATGACATAAATGATTATTACCCGATTCAAGTCAACCGTTGAATTTACATCCAACGGTGGGTGACCATAAATCTCTTGGACTACAGGGGTCCAAGAGATCAGGACTGTACTTTTATAATAGGTAAACACGTACCATGGGAAATCACCTCTTTTCCATGAAACAAATGTATCCTAAAAAGAAGAAAAAAATCAATACATACAAAAAAATTGGCATTTAGAAATATGTTTATTAGTCTATCCATTAAATATATTGATTTAAATTATTACTATTAATAAACTTAAGGAATTTACCAAGGAATATTATTGGCTATGTAGCACAGACACGACACCAATCTCAAGTGTTGGAGTGTTGGACACTCGCACACTCCAACACGACACGACACTAACATGTCTTGGACACACATTGGACACGGTCAAGACACTAACATCTTATAGTCCAAACACGGCAGGAGGCACTAATCGTTATGTTTTGAAATCTAAGCATGTTTTAAAATATTTTAGAACTCTATTATCTTATACCCAAATGATGCGGTGTTGGAGTTGCAAAGGAAGATGATGTGCAGATGATGCCCTAGCAAAGATGATATCCATCCTTTTAGTGGAACGGTGAGTTTTACTAATTGGATGGGAAAAAAATCTCACTTGGGCCTGTGTACCTGAACCCAATTAGGGCTAGGCATTCAAACGGGTAATTCGGTCAAACAGCCCAAATTAAATCGATGGTTTCGGTTGGTTCGGTTTTTTTTTTAATGTTTTTTTTGGTCATCAGTTTGAACCCAAACTAAACCGAAATATATAGTTCGGTGTACAGTTTGCAATATTCAAAACCACGGTTTAACCAAACCAAAACCAATGGTATTAAAAAAATATTATATATAATATTTTTTAAAGATATATATAGTACATAGTTTCAATCTTTTCTTTTTCTTCTCTCTCCATCTCTCCATTTGTCTTGTCTCCATTAGTCCCTCTCTCTCTATTTTTTTTTCTCCTTCTTCTTACTTCTGTCTTCACTCCCTCTCCCCATCTCCCTCCTTTTGTTTTTCCTTCTTCTTCTTGTTCTTCTCTCTCTCTCCCCTTTTTCTCTTCTTCTTCTTCTTCTTCTTCTTCTTCTTCTTCTTCTTCTTCTTCTTCTTCTTCTTCTTCTTCTTCTTCTTCTTCTTCTCCTCTCCATCTCTCCCTCTCTCCATCGCTTTTATCTCTCTCTCTCTCTCTCTCTCTCTCTCTCTCTCTCTCTCTCTCTCTCTCTCTCTCTCTCTCAGAAAGCTAAAAAAACCCAAACCTAACCAAACCAACCCACCAAGTCCGGTTAACCGAAGTGGTCGGTTTTCATCAATTATGGTTTGGTTTCGGTTTTTAAAATAGCCAAACTGAGACTTATGGTTTAGTGTTCGGGTTGAGCCCAAAACCAAACCAACCCAGACCAAGCCCACCCCTAAACCCAACAATCTATTTGCTATTTAAATTATTTAAAATTATATATGTAATTAACGTGCTATAAATTAACAATAATTTATATAAATTAATAAGCTACATTTGAAAGGCTTGGAAAGCTTAAATTTCACTACACATGATTTTATGAAATTGAAGTATGAACATAAATATTACTTTTAATGCCATGTTCGTGTTTTATTTTTCGATATTTTCCGTATCCACGTATCCCGTGTCATATATCCGTATATACGCAACATTATTAGAGGTAATATGGGCATTTAGAAAAGTTCAACTATCCAATTCGAAAAATGAGCTGACTTGTCAACATTGTAAACTTTTTTTAGGTAGACCCCGACACGACACTTGAATCTGGTGTATAGGTTGTTAACATTACAAATGAAAAATTCATATTTACCCAATAAATGGCATTTAGAAATATATTGATTAGGTTTTTTTTTTTTTTTTTTAAAGGACATTTCCTATTGAAATGAGCAATAATATACTAAATTCACACACACTACACGCAGTGGTGGACGCCATGGCAGTCCTAGAAATGGCTTGGAGGTCCTTGGTTTTTTTGCCAGCTATGAGAGACGACCCCATGGAGAAGAAGATGCAAGCTGCTATGGAGAATAAATAGGGAGGAAGAAGAAAGAGAGAGAAAAAGGGGGAGGAAGAAGAAAGAGAAGAGAGAGGGGAAAGAAGAAGAAGTAGTGGTTGAGAGGGAGGAGAAAAGAAAGAGAGGGAGGAAGAAGAAGAAGACTGAGAGGGAGAAGAAAGAAGCACCGACACAAATTTAAAAAAAGGAAGATATTTGTTAGGATTTTTTAAATATTTTTTTTAATTCTGTTGTGTATACCTATAAATACTGAAAGTATACATCAATAGCATAAAGATATCACTCCTCATAGTGGTCTTTGAATTGAAAAGGACCTTAAGGTCGATGATTTAACACTCGTTGTACTCCTTTCTTTTTGTAATATTCAAGGTAATTTATTATTTGGGTTATTTTTGGGTGAGTTTATCTATTATTTGGGTTGGTGTTATTATTTTGATGAAATTTATGATTTACATAATACATATATGAACTTGATTTATTGAATGATGTTTTTGTTAATTGGAATAAGTTTGGTGTGTTTTTAATTTTTAATTTTTAATTTATTTTTTTTTGCATTGTTTCATCTTAAAAAGAAAATCGGAACTTTAACACTATGACCTCATAGAGTAACAATCCTAGCTTCACCACTAATTACACAGATGTGAGGGTTCGAACTCATGACCATTCCTGAGGGAGCAATTACTCCAAATCATTGTACTAGCAGATCCTGTATCGGCTATTTGTTAAATACAAAGACGGCGGGCTCACTGCCCACACTATAACTTGTTTAATTACATCTGCAGTTTAATTGATTTTAATTATTTATGTAATAGCCAATGACGTACCAGATATCTTCACAACAAAAACAAACAATTTCCATTAAGTATACTGTCTTAGGGAAACAATGTGCGTAGACCAATTTGTTAAACCTAATAACCTATGACTACATATATATATATATATATATATATATATATATATTTGAAAGACTGCTTGATGGTCGTCATCATTCGTCTTAACATTTATAAAACTCACCAAAATGACCAGAAGTGGTGTTCACAGAGAATTAGTACTCGACTTGTTTACACAGGGAGGGAGGGGGAGGGAGAGAGAGAGAGAGAGAGAGACAGACAGACAGAGACATCCCATCCCATGATGTGTTTGTTAATTTTATCTCAGAAGCCTGCTTTCTAGCTACTTTACATAGTGACAAAATACTTTATTTCTAGGACCACCAACTAAGATTGGAGTGAAATTAATGGAGGGACCCAACACATATATGTTTTGCATGCAACTGCAAAGATAAGTTATTATATAAACATTGCCACATGTCCACATATTTTTTCTAGCTGCTCTCTTCTGTGTGCGTGTGAATTAAATTTGTATTTTTTGTTCTCTTCAGTGGGTTAAAGGTTCATTCAGAAATTGTAAAACATCTCAGAAGTGCTTTTAGTTTAAACTATCATTTATATTAAAAAATATATATTTCAAAAATAAATAATAACTTATTAATTTCCAAGTGTATTTAGACAAAAACGGGGTTTTCCATACTTTTAGACCTAAGCCAGAAACATATTGGCACGAAAGTGAGCCACAATGTAATCATAAAATTTAGAAAAGCAGTCCACTTTCGTGTGGAAGCCACGATACCACCACACTAGACTTGATTAAACTAACAAGAGTGCATTCAACTTTCGCGTGGAAGACACAATGTTGCCATTTCCAGTACATTGAAAAGATTAAACCCACTCACTCACATTATCTAACTTCCTACTACATGTTTTAGCACGATTTATGTTCCCGCATATACATATATATAGCTTCCAGGTAAAGGACAAGATTTTGGAAAAGCAAAACCCCTTTGTCCATTGATGCTAACCACCGCCGGAGGTCAGCATGGGCGGCTTCTCATTATATTGGAAGATGGAAGTTTTGTAATAGTGTTTAAAAAGATTTTGAGTTGAATTGTCCATTTTTAAGAACAATTTTGATCCAGTTCATTGGATGATCAATTTTTCAATCATTGAAATGAAAATGAAACGCTTCAAATCTAGTCCAATTACACATTCTAATTGATGAAAATATAAAATAAAAATTAAATGCTAAAAAATTTGTTTCTAGAACATACTAAGCATAATTATGTCAAATGGCTTAAGTTATTCATAATTTATGCACTTTCTAATGCCTTTAAGAATAGAAGAGCATGCAAAGGACCCACTAGTGTAGTGGTATGGAGTATTTACTCTCTCAGATAAGGTCATGGGTTCGAATTCTAGCATCCGTGTAGTGTGTGTGAATTTAGTATGCTATCGCCCCTCTCAATAGGAAAGGTCCTCAAAAAACAAAAATAAACAAATATAAAAAATAAAAAATAGAAGAGCATGAAACTAAAACAAACTAGATTAGGTGGGATTTGAATTTGAATTTAAATATCCAATTTAATCATGTCGGTTTTAAAATTTAGAAATCTAATCCAACTTTGTCGTTTGTTGAATTTAGAGATTCAATCCAATACACTAAAGTTATCCAAACTGATCATGATTCAATATTGGATTGAATAGGTTAAGAGTTTGATTTGTTTGAATGTAATCAAAAGATATTTGAAATGAAAAATAAAGGCCTCTTCCCTTTGTGAATTCCAAAGAAAAACTCCATAGCGGGGGAGAAGGAAGAAACATCACCTCCCCTCCTTCTCCTCCTCTCTTCTGGCCTTTTTTTTATATTATTATTTAAAATTGGTTAGTGAATAAGTTGAAATTAGCTGTAGAATGACTAAAAATGTCTAGAGGGGGATGAATACACTAGTTCGAGATTATTAACAATAAATAAAAATAGACTTTCGAAGCAGGATTGATATGGCTTATCAATCCTGAAATGTGCAGAGCTTAAAGTAATGGAACATGCAGATATTTATTTTACGCAGTAAAACTCCACCTCTGGGGAAAATTCACGGGACTTCTCAATCCAAAACAAATCCACTATAGAATGAAGATTACAAGAAGTACTCATACACTTCTCCTAGACGCAATCTAGATAAAGTTTACTAACTTCTTTGTAACTTAACTTCTATCATGGGATGATCTTCGACACTCCTTATGTTGAACGCAATACTAGTCGCGATTGCTTCAAGATCACCGGAGGATAAACGCTACAACGGTCTTGGTGCCCTCAACCGTATGATTCACC
The DNA here is from genome assembly GCF_000346465.2 of Prunus persica. NCBI lineage: Eukaryota > Viridiplantae > Streptophyta > Magnoliopsida > Rosales > Rosaceae > Prunus > Prunus persica. The sequence continues at coordinate 1,142,028 of NC_034010.1, read as the reverse complement.
GACATTCATATGAATGCAATATGAATGATGAAAGGATTTGATAAATCACCAAGTAAAACAACGAACACTTGATGACTTATCTGAACAATATGCACATCAGCTTTTTCTTGAAAATTCAATATGCTCAAAAACCAATATGACGAAAGCTCTATTTGTCAAAAAGAGAGGCACACTTCTTTTTGTTCCAAACTAATTCTCCCTAGTCCGACAGTGACATAAGAGTCCACAAACTCTCTTCAATTATGACTCTCTAGTTTTAATCCAATATGGGCTCAAGTTAAAGACGTCAAAACAGGACCACAGATATTATTCAATTATGACTATTAGTTTTGATTCAATATGGACTCTAAGTGATGACACCAAACAGCCACTCTTTTGTGGAGAAACAATATCTCTTAAAAAAAGTTAATTAGGAGATGAGCATTGTGTGCATCACTACAGGAAACGCTAATATTTTAACTTAAATCACAATGACATTGAAAATAACTTCAACTAGGAATCCTATTGTGAATGCATGATTATGTCATGATTTACCTGAAATCAAGTTTCTCATATCGATCAAGTCATGCTTCGAAAAACCAGGATTGAATGTGCTTTGCCAAAACTTCCAGTAAACACTGTCACACACTAATTCCCAACCTATGCTAGAGTCTAAAAAATGCCAATACAATTTTCGAACTAACATAAGTCCACTAGGGCATTTTGAATAAGAAGCCTCTTATGGTGATTTCTTTTGAGCTATGCTAAAACTGAAGTTTCCCATCATATCTTTTGGGCTATGTTCTCAATCAAATCATTCTCCTAAAACCAGCTATCTAACACTGCTCTTATTCTCTAAATTTAGTTCTACATCGTATTTGACAGAATTTGTTGCAAATCACCTAATTATTTTTTTTGTTAGGGTTGTTAAGTTTTTGCCCTCTTGGGATTGGTACCTTAGATGTCATGTTGGTGTCTTTGATTGTATTGTTGAAATTTATGCTTAATTGTGGTAATGTGGTCAATAGTCATGATGATTTCGAAATTTAAAGTTATTAACTTAAAGTGATTAATTTTTTTAATGGAAAAAATGACTATTGCCTAGCCTTCAAAGTTTTTTTAAAATTTTTTAAAATTTTTAATTTAGAGAAAGGCGGTAGATTGTATTCACTATTTGGGCCTAAAGGCCGTCAACCACAAAAACCAATATACAAATACAAATAACCACATAGGGTTAATACAAATGCGAAAGCACATGTAACCACAAGGGGATAATCCAAACACGGAGGACTCCACTGGCAACATCAAGTGTACAAGGTGTACCTCCACTCATTGTCACACATGGCCAAATAAATTTCAACATAAAGCCACAAGCCAGAAAAAATCAAGAAACCTCAATGCACAAAACTACAACTTTTAACACCGACAAGTAGAGACTACAACTTTTAAAATCTCACAATGAAAAACCTAGACTTCACCAAGTAGAGAATGCATACTAAACTTACTCTAAAAAAATTTCAATGGGAGAAGTAGATTTCAAAAATAGAAGCAGATTTCAAAAGTTATTTGAAAACCACATTTCTAGAAGCTATAACACTCTTACACAAACCAAAGAGGAAACCAAATTTTTCAAAATGGTGCAAATGAAAGAGATGAGAGATTAAAACTTTGATGTGCAAAGCTATGGTGGGATTTTCTAAAAAAGAAGTAGCTTTCAAAAGTGAAATCTTGAAAACTCATTTCCATGCCATGAATACTCTCAGATAAACCAAAGAGAAAACCAAGTTTCCAAAATGGTGCAATGAAAGTTATGAAAGATAAAAACTTCATATCACTAAACAAAAATTTGAGAAATGAACTTTCAACAAAAGCCCCAAAATGAATTCAAGAACCCATGAACGATCTTCTCCCAAAAAGCAAAAACTAATTTATGCACAATCTCTCACTAGAATTCTCTCTCTCTCTCTCTCTCTCTCTCTCTCTCTCTCTCTCTCTCTCTCTCTCTCTCTCTCTCTCTCTCTCTCCCCCCCCCCTCTGTTTGGGGGTGGTCAAAATTCACCCAATCCACCAAGGGGGAATTCCTAGTAGTCGAGAATTCCTAGTGGCACAATTCCTAGTGGTAGAGAATTCCTAGCGGCCGAAGAATTTCTAGCGGCGAAATTCTTATCCGAGAATTCCTAGCAGCCAAGGTGCTTTCTCAAAAAGGTGGCCGATGTGTTTTCTTTAAAGGCCATGGTGCCTTCTCAAAAATGCGGCCGGGGTGTTTTCTTCAAAGGCCTTGGTGCCTTTTCAAAAATATAGCCGGGTGCTTCCTCTTGCAAAAGTGGCCCAGCGTATCCTTGCAAAAGTGGCCCAGCGTATCCTTGCAAAAGTGGTCGGGCTTATCCTTACAAAATTGGTCAAGCGCTTCATTTTGCAAAAGTGGCCGGGCACTTCTCAAAAAGTTGGGTAGAGTACTCCTTAAATACCTTGGTCGGCACTCCTCTTGCAAAAAGCTGGGTCGAGGCGGATTTTCTCTTTGCGCACTTGGCGCCCTCCTCGCAACACTTGGGCAAGCAAAGTTGGGTAGAGGGAGTTGAAGTTCAGCGGGAGGTATTTTCGCTGAGGGAGTTGAAGTTCGGCAGGAGGTATGTCCGCCGAGTTCCCAATATTCGAATATTTGAGAACTCAAAGATAGTCCAATGTAGGGCCAAGCGCAACATCCAAATATTTGGAGTTCCCATACCATTCACCTTGGCTGATGGTCAGCCAGCTCTAGAATTCTTAAAACTCAAAGGGCATGAGGTTCCACCAGATGTCAAGATGAAATCTCGGAGGTCCAAGTCCAAGCCACGGATTCGAGCCCAAGATTTTCAAAGGTTAGTGTGCACGTGACGAAGGCCTCACAAGGAAAGAAATCAAGAAGGTTAATGACGATTTAGAATTTTCCAAAACGAGAGAAAATCAAGCAACCATAATATCTCTGTCGACGTGATCCACGGATTTTAGGGGGCCTCGAAAGAAAAGAATTTTAAAAGAGTTGACATTTGGCCATTAAATGGCCAATCCATGGGCCAACGGACGCCCTGTATAAACTTCACCAAACAAAGGCAGAAGACACACATCATCAGTCACACAACCTATTTTTCGTCTTGCACTTTTCTTTTCTTAGACTTAGGATTTTACTTGTCAAGCACCTAGTGTAGCAAGTTCTTCCTTTCCTTAGTGTAAGTTTAAATTCTTGCAATTTACATTACCTTGTCATTTAAATTCAAGTTTATTTCAAACGCTTTGTTTTTCATTATTATTCAATTTTCATTAAGTTTAAATTCAAGTTTAATTTAGTTTACTGTTCTTATTGTTCTTATTTCGTTCTTGTTTATTATCGCTTTAATCTATTTTATCGTACTTTAATTCTCATCTTTATGTTATTTATTTTATGCGCTTTACTGTACGCATTTATCTTTAAATTATATTTAAGTTTAAGCACCTTTACTTTACGCACTTGTACTTCGTTTTGTTATGTTTCACCTTCAATCTTCATCTCCACCCACTCCACATCATTTGGTTGCTCACATAAAGCCTTGACCCCAAGGTAGTGAAAGAACCTAGGCCGTGACGAGGTTCCTTGCTCAGCCGAACAATCGTTTGATTAAATTTAGATCTCGGACACAACATACACTCACATTCCATCCAAGCCAAATTCGTTACTTGGTGGTGGCACGCCCCCCACTCAAAAAAGAAGAATGACCAAAAGTTCCTTTCATCAGCTGTCTCGGCCAAAAAGAAGGAAACACTATCTAAAAACCCATGTGAAAAATGTAGTGAGTTGGTGAATCTAGACCAACCCCAGCCTTTTTGGCAGGTCAAAGGGACACTTGGTAGCCAATGATTGGACTTATAATAACCAAAATCACTCGCCTTGATTAAAAATCTCGTGTTGGAAATATTTGGCCTATGTGACTGGTCATCTAGAAAAATATTATGATGCAGATGCTGATTTCCTAATGGTGTCCATTATAAATGAATGCACAAATTATCTTGGTTTTGTAGCCTCATAAACTCTTCAATGTACTTCAACTTTCTAGCAAATACCCAAGTCTTGATTTCAAAAGATAAACTAAGAGGAATTACATACATGACAACTAATGATGCATACAGGAGAACACTATAATGCATGCATTGCATACATAAATATGTTATCTTCACGAAGCTCAATTTAATTGCATTGGCCAATTATGAAGTTGATCTCAGCCACAGTAGTCAACTTTGCACTAACTTGAACTAGTCTAAATTCTTTAAACTTAATCATACATATGAAATTACATGTTTATCATAAAAAGCTAAAAATATTAGCTAAACAAAACCTAACAAATTTATTATCGTAACATGAGAAATTTCAATTTTATTTTCTCCAATATTCAAACATGCCATCATGAGTTAGTTGATCTTGTAGGGTAACATAATAAATTATAGAAGCGCAATTAGACTCCAAATCAATGAGAATGGAGTGTCGACACATTATTAGAGTAACATAATATTCTCTAAATTGGTTTGCTTATATAATAAGAACCTGCCCATTACTTCTGCGTTGCACCTAAAAGCACACTAGCTAGTGTTATGGATGGGAATCGTATTAATTGTTCTGTTTTATCTATAGGTTTGTGACAAACTTACTAAATACCTAACTACCACAAAAAACAAATGTACTATACGTATGGTCCACTTTCGAAATTATAATTGGGTAAAAATGTTACCCAAAACATTAGAGAAAAAAAAAAAAAAACCCCCATGAAGATGTCACCATCCAATTATATGATAATTTTTATATCAGAGGACTTTTTGTATAAAACATCATATTAATTATTATAACCAATACAACTTATCAATTTAATTATCGTTGTAGGGATGGCCACTATAGGGTGGGACAACCCAATTAGCGAACATGGCTCCGATTTATCAAACACTAATAGGGAGGGACACTTGTAATTTTACAACTGATTAACAAGCTATGATTACAATATGTTATTATATATATAAGTTATTGGAGATTGAAACAACTTCAAATAGATAATTAATTAAACCAAGAGTTGCTAATCAAGTAATTGTCCTTACATAATTTACTTGTGTTAGTTTTGTTGCCCTCGCAGGTTAGTGATTTGGACGTCTTGTTGATATATAGTTGTATCAATAAAAGTTATCTGATGAAGTTGTTATTTGATTAAAAAAGAGAAGGTAATTGTCCTTAAAAAGAGTAAACTCAAAGGTATGTGGCATCGTATGCACCCATTAGAACACGGGCTAATTATCAACACAAAACCTAATTAATGTGTTGACATTACAAAAAAAAAAGTGGCAACAATTATTATTATTTGGTGATATTAGGTGACTGTTGTGAGGTTTACTAAAGGCTTTAGTCACTAAAAAAAAGGCAAAAAATGCAACTAAAAGCCTTTTTAATCACCAAAAAAGTAAAAAAAGATGACTAATGCCTTTTATCACAACCACAAATATAACCAAATATTATTTCACCACTTTTTTTATTCATGTGATTGACCAAACTAATTGACTAATCACCTACTCCAGCCTCCATTTAGGCATTATAATATTAATGCTGATTATATTAACATTAAATATATATTTCATTATGTAATTGAAAGGTGGGATGTTGTGGCTGTCAGTCATTGCAAATGGAAAATTAAATGTCACATGTCACATGTTGAAAACAAGGCATGCACTTCCGTTACATCATCATGCTCTAACTCCGAATGACTTTAGTGCATGGCTGTCGGATCGTACACTAAAACAGGCTTTATGATCTATACATGCCACATTTGCTGAATATAGTCGCATTCCAATGATCTCTGCCACCAATTCTTCTTTAGAGCACTTCCACCAGTTTGTACTTTGCTATGATAAAAGTTAGGGCAGCTACTATTCAAGTAAATAGTAGTTGTCTTTGCAAAAGATTGTGGTATTTTCACCTATTGCTATAGCAACAACTATTCACATGAGATATGAGAAGAGAAATTTGTATAGAATTTGGTGTGGGAAGTGAAAACTATGACTAAGTATTTATTTTTTTTAAATCTGAAATTTTTTGTAGATTTTTTAAAAATTTTGGTTGTTGCTGACGTCAGCCAACCGGGCTTGAACTCGGGCTCATCTTGCCTAAGGACTGGCCTGGTTTCGTGGGCCCTACCTCCTTCCCGGACCAACCACTACTACAAAAAGTGAAAAAGACGACCAGAAAACAACGACGGTCTCAGTGAAAACCGTCGTGGTTTTTAAAACGACGACGGTTCTAAAAACACCGTCGTTTAATACCACCTTAGACAACTAACAAGGGAGATTCAAATGGCTGTTCAAAAACAACGACGTACTTAATTAAACAACCGACGTCTATTTGAAACAGATTTCCGCAGTGTAAAATCAAAGCGAACAAAGAACGGCAGAAGTTATGAATCGACCGACGTAGAAAGTAAAGACGACGATTTCAATAAAAGCCGCCGTTTTTACTTATAAAATAACACGACGAGGTTTTCGTATAAGACGCTGTCTAATTACAAACAAATCCACGGCTGTAAAATACAAAATATCGCCGTATTAAATTAATTTACAACGACGACAAATATAAATATATCGACGTCATTATTGTATAGTTCTACGACGTTCTCTTTAAATCGTACTATAAAATCTAACGTCGTATTTATGCATTTTATACGTCGTACCTTTAATTTAAACCGTCGTCTTAATAAGAATTTTTGTTAACAATTTTTTTCTTTGATTTTCTTATCCTACGTCGGTAGATATACTTAATGACAAGAATTGAAATAACCACGACGGTTTATATAAAAAACCGCCGACATAATCAGATTTTTCTGAGATCCCAAGGGTTACGAAATCTTACCAGATGGAACTCTGTTCCACATCATAATCTTAACAGATGACACAGATTTGAAATCAGAGAGACAATTTTTTGGAAGTTGATGATGTGTGTGCGTTTGTTTATCTACAAATATTATACCTAACGTCGTTGCAAATTTGCAATCAGAGAAACAATTTCCAACGACGGTTATATTATACCTAACGACGTTTAAAACAAAAATCAACGTCCCTAAACAAATATATTACGTCGTCTTAGTCTTACTTAAGACGACGAAAAACGACGACAGTAATACAAAAACAGTCGTTGTTTTTATATTCTTATTTTATTTAAATTCCAGAACATTAATTTCCTTCATTTTAAATTTCCTCCGGAAAAAAAACTCTATTTATAACGCACTGTAATTGAAAAATAAACTGAAAGTTCAAGGGAAAAAAAATTCTATTCATAATTTAAAAATTAAAATCCACGTCGGTTATATTAAATATAACGACGTTAAATGAAATGAGTCCACGTCGAACTAAAAATATTGCGTCGTGTTAGTTAAAAACGACGTAGTTAAATGTCACCGCCGTATTTTTTTTTTGAAATGGTTTTATATGTAAGCAACTTTTCGACTTACACATGCACTGTTTCCAAACCCGATTAAAAATCTCAATCTCCCAGAGAAACCTTTTCGTCTTTTTTCCTTGTCAGAGCATTGTCAGAGTTTCTCATCGTCTTCCTCTCGTCTTCTTCGTCGTCTCTGAATTTAAACATCGATCATCTTCCTCTTGCTTTCATTGCACGCAAAAGGTAAGCTTTCATTTTCACTATTTTGGTTACTGTTTTGCATGCTCATACGTTTTTTGTTTGAAAAATCTTTTTACCTTTTTTCTGGCCAAAATCATTTTACTTCTTTCCAAGTTTGATAAAATATACAGACAAAGAGGGAAAGTTTCCAACTTTGAAGACAACTACCTCAACTAAATAAGACGACGGTAGACCACGACGGTTCGTCAGTTGTTCTAGCGTCGTCTGAAAATTGACAAAGTTGTTTTTAATATAATAGTCTTTTTTTATATGCTTGTTTAATTGCAGGTTTGATTTCTCTGAACAATGGTTTTTGTTTTTCCCTTATTTGATAAAATATAAAGAAAAAGAAACTAGGGTTGGTATCTAATATAGACGAAAAATATCTTATTGTTTTACGTCGTGTGAATGTTAATACCACGACGGTGTATTACTATTGACGTCGTATGAACATAAATACCACGACGTTATATAAATAATAGTTTTACCACGACGGTGTATTACTATTGACGTCGTGTGAACATATTTACCACGACGTTATATAAATAATGGTTTTAAACATTTATTACGTCTGAGATTATTTCATTGCGTCGTCTAAAATCATATCATACGTCGTATTTTTTTAATACCGTCGTTTGTGTTCTTAATGTTTTCCTGAAATATTTTCACTTGCAGTTTTGTCTGTTAAAATGGTTTCTCAACAACAAACTAAGGATTCTGGCTCCAAGAAGCTTGGAGTGGTAGCTCCCCAAGACAAGTCTTCGAAGGAGATGAAGTCTTCGAAGAAGATGAAGTTTGCTTCATCATCTGCTGAGACAGAACCAACCAGCCAGACAACAATCTCTGATGATTCAAAGACTGGTCGAGGTATGAGCACAATGCCTCGTGTTGTGAAGAGAAAGCTTCAGAAACTGAGGCCAATTGTTGAGTACAATAAAAGGGGGAAAGGTGTTGGCCAAGCACATATTGAGATGCAGTCGTATATTGGTGTCTTGGCACGCTCCAGGATCCCACTTGTGGACAAGAAATGGTCCCAAATCCCAAAGGATATAAAGGAGCAGATTTGGGAAGCAGTTGACATGGCTTTTGTCGTAGGCCAAGGGGGCAAGACCTCTGTTTTATCTTCTGCTGCCAAAAAATGGAAGGATTTCAAGTCTACACTAACGAGGCATTATATCCTTCCATACACCAATGACAGGGAGAAATTAAGCCAACCCCCTGAAACATATAAATTCATAGAGAAAGCACAATGGGATGCCTTTGTAGCTTCAAGGCTATCCAAAGATTTTCAGTCTGTGCATTCTCAACATTCACAGATTAGGGAGAAACTCGAGTACAATCATCGATTGTCTCGAAAAGGATATGCTGGATTGGAGGATCAATTGGAGGAAACCATGCCTGGGGTAGAAATTGATCGATCTACCTTATGGAAGAGAGCTAGACAGGACAAACATGGTAACATCCCTGATCCAAAGGTGGCAGAGAAGGCAAAATTAATTGTAAGCCTACTCACTCTGTTTTAAATTTTTATTAAACTGTGAATTATTCTTATTACGTCGTATGTTATATTTTTCGTCGTGTGAATGATATTACCACGTCGAAAAGTTTTTAAAAACGTCGTTAACGGTCTAAATAGGAATCACTACTCTGTTTTCTGTTATTATAGCATACGACGTCGGTGGTTCATTCTCGCGTCGTGTGAATGATATTACCACGTCGAAACTTTTGTAAAAACGTCGTTAACGGTCTAAATAGGAATCACTACTCTGTTTTCTTTAATTATAGCATAAGACGTCGGTTGTTTATTCATTTCGTCGTTTTAAATAAATAACCACGTCGGTATAACTACCGTCGTGATAAGTTATAATAACGTCGTTTTATATGTTATTGCGTCGTGTGAAATTATATAATACGTCGTTTGTACATAAATAACCGTCGTGTGTTTTTTTGTTTATCTTTGTTTTAGGATGAATTGCAGAAACAAGTCTCGGAAGGCAAAGTCAGAGTAGATGGCAGCAATGATGTGCTGACCATGGCTTTGGGCCCCGAGCATCCAGGCAGGGTGAGGGGAGTTGGTGCTGGTGTTTCCCCAAGGCAATATTTCAATTTGCCCAAACCACAGAGGGTGAGCTTTGACGACCGTTTGAAGGAGAGTTTAAGAGTTCTCCTTCAAGAAGAGACTAAAAAGATGGAGGCTAAGGCAAGGGAAGAGGCCTTAAGGATGGAGGCTAGGACAAAACAATTGGTAGAGGCTGAGAGGGAGCATTTCCTGAGTCAGCTTTCCCAATTAATTCCCAATTTTGATCCAAGCATGCTTAAACCAAGATATAGCCACAGCCCCAAAAATCCAATGTCTGACAAAGCTAGCTGCTCTGGAGGTGATGTGAGATCCCTACATTTGGAGGATGATACTGCCAAAATGGGGAAACATCAGCCAGATGAAGAGAAGGAAGAAGAAAAGAGAGATGAAGAGAAGGAAGAAGAAAAAAGATATGAAGAGAAGGAAGAAGAAAAAAGAGATGAAGAGAAGGAAGAAGAAAAGGAGAAAGAAGATGAAGAAAAGCATGACGACAAGGTATGTTAACATAACTTTTTTATTTGTTTTTCAAAATTTCAGACGTCGATATTTTTATTTAATCCGTCGTTTGTTTACAACTTAGACGGCGGAATTTTTTTAAGACGTAATAAAATATTTAAACGACGGTTTTTTCACCGTCGTTTAAATGGTTTCAGACGACTCTTTATTCATAAAACCGTCGTCTTTATTAAATTACCACGACAATTTTTTCACCGTCGTTTAAATACTTTTAAAACGACGTTTTATTCCTTAAACCGTCGTCTTTATTGAATTACCACGTCATTTTTTTTATTTCTTTAAACAGGTTATTGAAGTTGGTGCTTATTCAAAAATGGAGGCGCCATCTTCTTTAAAAACCCTTTGTCGTTTTGTGGAAACGACACTCCTGCCTGAGGATAAGACAGTCCAATTTACAATTGATAAGGAGGTGTTTGGTGGTGAGCGCGATACCTTCCTCCTGCCTGAAGATATTACACAATTTGCAGGCATGGAAGAAATTGGAGCTACTGTATTGGCTGTATATATGAGGTTTGTACTTCTAAAATAATAACTCGTTGGTTTATATATTGCGTCGTCTTAACTAACTAACCACGTCGTCTTAACTAACAACCGTCGTGATAAATATATTATAACGTCCTCATCTATTTCAGTACGTCGTTTGAAATATTATAATACGTCGTTGTTTTTATACATAACCGTCGTGTTTTGTGTGCTGACTTGTTTATATTATTTTATTTGTTTAGGTACTTACACGATGTTTTGAAAAAAGCCAATATGTGCAGTATGGTTGGCTTTATCGACCCTGCTACAGTTAGTGCCAACTCTGGCACAATAACTGCCAGATCACGACTGGTAGCAGCTCGACTTCAGAAGACAGACGGTGAACAGATTTTCATGATGCCTTACAATCCAGGGTTAGTCTCCTTAGGATTTTGTTTTTATGATTTTCAATAAATGACAGCTTATAAACTAACCACGTCGGTGTTTTATTTTATTTAGTCGTTTGAAACTACTAACCACGTCAGTATTTATTTATCGTCGTGATAAATATATAATGTCGTCGTTAGCTACTTTACTTCGTCGTGTGAAATACTATAATACGTCGTTTTTGTAAATAACCGTCGTTTTTATATTAATTTTGTGCAGCCGTCATTGGATTTTGCTGATTGTAAGAGCAAAGAGAGAAACCGTCTATTTTCTGGATCCTCTGCCAGGAAATCGTGTGGTCGATGAAGAGGCCAAAAACATCGTGAACAGTGCTTTAAAAATATATAATACCCACATAGCCCGAGCAGGACGTAAAAATGTAATTTGGAAAACTCTCTCAGGCACACCAAAGCAACCCAGCAATGTCGAATGCGGGTATTATGTAATGCGCTTCATGAGGGACATCATCATGGATCCTTCCTTGGGGTTTGAGAATAAGGTAAGAAGAAATTACCTTCATACATTTCACGTCGTTTTTTGTATTATCAACGACGGTCGTGTAAAATTAACGTCGTTGAATGGATATACTACGTCGGTTATGAAAAATATCGTCGTCTGTGATTGAATTTCTTTTTATTTATAAACCCTAATAGTCATTGTTTATGCAGTATGCCAAGGGAAACCAGGAAGCTTCATACCCCCAAGAAGCCATTGATGAAGTCCGGAATGAATGGGCAGAGTTTGTTTTCCAAATTATTAAACAGGGCAATTATTGAACACTTGATATTTATGTATAATGTACCAATTTTCTCTATAATATGTAATGTAAAAATTTGTTGAGGTTTTCTTAAATTAAAAAAAAAACAAACATACAAATTGCTTAACCGACGTGTAATACTTTTCCAACGACCTAATAAAGTCAATAACCGTCGTATTTTGTTGTTGCGTGTTTTAAACAAATACGACGTAAAAAAATAGTTAGACGACGTTCTTTGAACAATTGAGTCGTTAATGGTTTACAATATCTTCAATTTCTTAAGGGTTCAGGGTATAATCGACGACGTTTATGTAACGACTGCGGTTAAGTCGTAAAATATATATTTTACGTCGTATAGTTAAATAGCCGCCATGGTTTCTCATTTTAACGACTTAGTAGTCTATTACAATTTACAACGTCTACAATTTATTTAACACCGACGTGGTTTGTTGTATGGTAAGAATATTTTATTATTTTTATATCAAAATATTCAAAATAAATATAAAATAAATCAGAAAATTGAAAAGTCAACTCCTATGAAGTCATTGATATATTTTCTTCCACATAAACCTTGAAAAAATTCATTTTGAATAACAAAAATTTAAAATGACCATCCAAAACAAAATTGTTTTGATGAGTCATAAAATCACTTCTAGTTTTATGGTTTAGGGTTTAGAGTCTAGGGTTTAGAGATTAGGGTTGTTATTTATTGGGGTTTATTTTTAAAGTATAATTTTTGGGTAGTCTAGGGTGTATGTTAGGCTTTAAAACCATAAAACCTTTTATAAACTTAATTTTTTAAATTGTATAATTTAATTTTATGGGTTTAGGGTATTAATTTTTAACGACGGTGGTTGGGTCGTGGAATACATATTTTACGTCGTACAGTAAAATATACGACATGGTTTACGCTTTAAACGACGTCATTTTAATATGTAAGTCGGTTTATATAATTTACAACGTTTTTAATTTCTTAACACCGACGTGGTTTCTCATTTTAACGACGTCATTTTAACGACTTAGTAGTCTATTACAATTTACAACGTCTACAATTTATTTAACACCGACGTGGTTTGTTGTATGGTAAGAATATTTTATTATTTTTATATCAAAATATTCAAAATAAATATAAAATAAATCAGAAAATTGAAAAGTCAACTCCTATGAAGTCATTGATATATTTTCTTCCACATAAACCTTGAAAAAATTCATTTTGAATAACAAAAATTTAAAATGACCATCCAAAACAAAATTGTTTTGATGAGTCATAAAATCACTTCTAGTTTTATGGTTTAGGGTTTAGAGTCTAGGGTTTAGAGATTAGTGTTGTTATTTATTGGGGTTTATTTTTAAAGTATAATTTTTGGGTAGTCTATGTTATATGTTAGGCTTTAAAACCATAAAACCTTTTATAAACTTAATTTTTTAAATTGTATAATTTAATTTTATGGGTTTAGTGTATTAATTTTTAACGACGGTGGTTGGGTCGTGGAATACATATTTTACGTCGTACAGTAAAACATACGACATGGTTTACGCTTTAAACGACGTTATTTTAATATGTAAGTCGGTTTATATAATTTACAACGTCTTTAATTTCTTAACACCGACGTGGTTTTTCAGTCGTCGTTATATAAAAAATTCAAAATAAATTTAAAATTAATCCGAAAAATGAACGGCCTTACGTTCTTAATCCGAAAAATGAAGTTTCCGTCGTGGAATATTAAATTTACGTCGGTACTTGTAGAACTTTCGCCTTGGTTTTTCTTTCGACGTTTTATAACGCGCGCGCTCTAAAAATTTTCGCGCGACCTAAATTTTTTTAGATTTGGCTCTTAGTCTTATACTTCGATCCCTGAAACCTAAAATTTCAGATTTCACGCGACATAACATTTCGCTCTCTCACTTCTGCTCTAATTAAAAGTTGCACTCTCCAGGCTCGTCGAATCTGTGAGCTCGTCCAACCTGTAAGTACAAACCCTATCTTCCCCTTGTAAATTCATTGAATGATATTAGGTTGTTTTGTTAAAGGGTTTTAGGTATATGCTTTGCGATCTGTTAATAATGTGCTTATAGGTATGGGTTCATGGATTTTCTGTTTAATGGGTTCATGACAAGATCAAATAAATGTGTACTTTTGCTGGAAATCAACACAAAAAGACACATCACCAACTTCCAAATGATTTCCAGCAAAAGGACACCTTTATTTGATCTTGTCATTTTCCGCTCTGGAGAAGGTGCAAAGTGCACCAATGCTTATAGGTATGGGTTCATGGATTTTCTGTTTAATGGGTTCATGGATTACATTATCTGTTATGTTGAATTGGGAATGGATTTAATTTTGTCGTATCTTTTAATCACCCTATGTTATGTTGAATTGGGAATGGATTTATTGTTTTCATGCTTGGTTTCATGTATATGTTGGTTTCTTGCTTGGTTTCATATATATGTTGTGTTCTTAATGGGTTTTGTGTTCTTGAAAATAAACTGAGACACGACGAATTTTAAGGCGTACGACGACGATTACACGACGGTGTTTTTAAACTACCGTCGTTGTATTACTTATACACGACGATTTTTTCATAAACCGTCGTTTGTATTACTTATAATAGACGACGTCTGTTGAAAATCCATCGTCTATATATGCCAAATACGTCTGTTTTTGATTAAAACCCGTCGTCTCTGTTGTTTATTACTTGCGATTAGATCATTGTATAATCTGCTATAGTGATGGTCATTGCCTGTATTTTCACTTTATTATAGATAATAGGTTATAGTGTCGGAGATGGATAAGTCATGGATGCACTCGGATAGAAGATCGAAGGCATATGAGTTTGGGGTGGAAGCATTTTTGAACTTTGCTGTAGAAAATCTTCTAACTACAACACATATCCGTTGTCCATGTGTTAAATGTGTTAATTTGAAGTTGTTTGGGGTTGGAATTATAAGGGATCACTTATACTTTAATGGAATTGACCAAAGCTATAAGAATTGGACATTTCACGGAGAACCTTGGGAAGCAACTACTAATGCTAGCAGAAATGTTGAAGAAGATGATGGCCATAGTAGGTACAGTTTTGTGTCTGAAGAAATTGATATGGATGATAATGATTTTGGTGATTTTGGTTCGGATCCGTATGAGTTTGCCAATGTGATTGGGGATGGAGATCAACCAGTGTACCCTGGTTGTAGAAAGTACACGAAGTTATCGGCATTAGTGAAGTTGTATAATTTGAAGGCAAAACATGGGATGAGTGATGTCTGTTTTACAGAATTATTGATACTTCAAGGCGATTTGCTTCGAGAAGGAAATACAATACCAACCTCCATGTATGAGGCTAAAAAGACTTTGTGTGCATTGGGGCTGAGTTATGAGAAAATGCACGCATGCCCCAATGATTGCATCTTGTATAGCAAGGAGTATGAGGATTCAACTAATTGTCCTACTTGTGGTATCTCAAGGTGGAAGGAAGGCAAAAATGCAATCTTGAAAGAGGGTGTGCCAGCGAAGGTGGTGTGGTATTTTCCCCCAATTCCAAGGTTTAAAAGGATGTTTCAATCACATGAGACAGCTAAGAGTTTGACTTGGTGGCATGTTGCTAGAAAATCAATTGACGGTCAGATGTCTCATCCGGCGGATTCCCCGTCTTGGAAACTTCTTGATGATAAATGGCCTGAGTTTGGTAATGAGCCGAGAAACTTGAGATTGGCTCTTTCATCTGATGGATTCAATCCCCACAGTTCTCTAAGTAGCAGATATAGTTGTTGGCCGGTTATCTTAGTTACATATAATCTCCCTCCATGGCTGTGCATGAAACGAAAGTTCATGATGTTAACCTTATTGATTTCCGGTCCTAAACAACCCGGAAATGATATAGACGTCTACTTGGAGCCTTTGATTGATGATTTAAAATCCTTGTGGGTTGGGATTAGAGGAGTGTATGATGCACATAATGGAGAATACTTTACACTCAGAGCTGCATTAATGTGGACAATTAATGATTTCCCCGCCTATGGAAACTTATCTGGTTGTGTTGTTAAAGGATATAAAGCTTGTCCAATATGCGGCGATGATACACCTAGTCACAGGTTGAAAAATGGCCACAAAATTTGTTACATTGGGCATAGAAAATGGTTACCAATCAATCATCCATATAGGAGGCAACGTGCAGCTTTTAATGGGAA
This sequence comes from Prunus persica, assembly GCF_000346465.2. Classification (NCBI taxonomy): domain Eukaryota; kingdom Viridiplantae; phylum Streptophyta; class Magnoliopsida; order Rosales; family Rosaceae; genus Prunus; species Prunus persica. Next base: position 1,125,945 of record NC_034010.1, on the reverse strand, counting down.
ACCTGAATATGGCATACCTCCAGAGCCATTAACCGGAGAAGAAGTGCTGCATATGGTTGAAAATGGTGACAGAGTTTGTTGGAAGAAGAAATCAATATTCTTTGATCTCGAGTATTGGAAATACCTTCTTGTGAGGCATGCCCTAGATGTTATGCACATTGAGAAGAATGTTTGCGATAGTATCATTGGTACATTGCTGGAGATCCCTGGAAAAAATAAAGATGGGATTGGTGCTCGATTAGATTTATTGAACATGGGGGTCAAAACTGATTTGCAACCCGAGTATGGAGAAAGACGTACTCGTTTGCCTCCTGGGCCTTGGAATTTGTCAAGAGCAGAGAAGAGAGAGGTTTGCAATTCTTTCTATGGTATGAAGGTCCCTGAAGGTTATTCTTCAAATATTAAAAATCTTGTATCTGTACAAGATTCAAGACTTCTTGGCCTTAAATCACATGATTGTCATACCTTAATGCAACAATTGCTCCCTGTGGCAATTCGTTCTGTTTTGGAGAAGCCTGCAAGGTATGCAATAACTCGTTTGTGCTTCTTCTTCAATGCTATATGTGCAAAGACTGTTGATGTTTCCAAGCTAGATAAGTTGGAAGAAGATGTAGTAGTTACTCTGTGTTTGCTTGAGAAGTACTTTCCCCCTTCATTCTTTGATATCATGGTTCATCTAGTAGTACATCTTGTCAGAGAAGTTCGTCTATGTGGGCCAGTATATTTTAGGTGGATGTATCCGTTTGAAAGATATATGAAAGTGCTGAAGGGGTATGTTCAGAATCGTACTCGTCCCGAAGGTTGCATTGCTGAGCGGTATATAGCTGAAGAAGCGGTAGAGTTTTGTACTCAGCATTTATCTGATGTTAGTACAGTTGGAGTGCCTTCAAGCCAAAAGATGGGAGTTTCAAAGCCATTATCAGGTTGCACAGTGAGCGTAGTTGATCAGGACCTGTTGAATCAAGCACATCTATATGTCTTGGAGAATACGGAGGAAGTCCTACCTTATATCGAGTACGTATGAGTTTTATTCTTTAAGTTTCCATTTAAAATTATTTCTTATGTTTATCTTATATATTTGGGACCGTAATGCTTGAATTTTTCGTGTCATGTAGGCAACATATGATCCACATCAAGACTGCTTATCCAAAATTTAGAAAGAGAACAAAGTGGCTGCAGGATAAGCACAATAGCACTTTCATTCAATGGCTACGCTTCAAGGTATATGTTGTTGAATAACGTATTTCTCTTTTAATTTTCTTCTTATTTATATGTTAGGATGAATTAAGATATGATTAATTTGCAGGTTCAAAGTGAACTTGAGGAAGACAATCATGGCGTATCAGAAAATTTAAGGTGGCTAGCAGCTGGTCCAAACATGTCAGTGCCATTATATAGGAGCTATCTTATTAAAGGTATTAAATTCAATATCAAGGCACAAGATGATGTGCGGACAACTCAAAATAGTGGAGTTTATTTACTTGCACATACCATGCAAGTTGCTAGTGCCAAGGATAAAAACCCAATTCTCTCAAATATGGGTTTCTATGGTGTCATTCAAGAAATTTGGGACCTTGACTACCAAAAGTTTACAATCCCAGTCTTTAGGTGTGATTGGATAGATAGTTCTGGTCTTGTAGTCGACGAACTTGGATTTACCCTTGTAGATTTGAGTAAAATTGGACATAGGAATGACCAATTTGTTTTGGCTTCTCAAGTCAAACAAATATTTTTTGTTGACGACCCGATGCATCGTGGTTGGTCGGTAGTGTTATCAATGCCTAGTAGAGAATATAATGATGTTATTGGTGATGAAGTATTAGGTGATGTGATAATTGAGTGTGAGCCATTTACTAGAGGGATGCCAAATGTTGACACATTTGATGAACTGGTAAGTGAGTTAGGCGGTCAAAATATTCGAGATGGGTGTGAAGATATATGGATTGAATGATGCTTATGTAATTGGCAGTGTATGACATTAATTTTGTAATATATTGTAATGTGATTTCTTCACTTTCTACGTTCAAATAAAACACGACGTTATTGTGAATCAGTTATTCAGCATATTTACCGACGTCTTAAAGCAACGTAACAATGAAGAACCACGACGCTATTGTGAAGCAATTATTCAGGATATCACGTCGGTGAAGGATAAAGAACCGCCATGTAATTCAAAATAACACGACTCCAATCCCATAATACCGACGTCTAAAAAACGAGATATATAATCTGAACGTTAAAAAATACGACGTCATCATACATTTTCCACGTCGCAAGTTCTTTTATAAACGAAGAGGAACGAAATTAATTCCGACGGAAATTCATTATAACCGCCGTCTAATAACAATTAAACGACGTTATTTGTAATACGGCTCCCATCATAATCTACGCCGTCTATATGTTCTGTAATACGGCTCTCATTTATTTGGAACCGACGTTGTTTAGACGTTCAACGTCGTCTATATTATTAAGTGCGTCGTGAGTAATGAATACATATAAATACAACGTCGACTATATAAATGTATACGTCGTAAATAATGACACTGACAACTATTTCCACGTCATCTTTTTTAGAAAAATCGAAGTGGAAAATTTATTTCACGACGGTTTTTTGTAAATAAGAGACGTTGTAGATTTCAATAACGTCGTCTTCTCATGTATTTAAAGACGTCATATTTTTTCTTGTCGTGTAAATTGTATTTAACGGCGTAGTATTTTAGTTGTCGTCGTTGTATGTATATCTTGCGGCCTTGTTCTTTTAATATGTGTCATATTTTTCTTTTTTAACGACGGTGATTTTTTTGAGTTGGTCGTCTATTCTCATCCTCGACTATTTTCTAGAACTTTAGCAGACTAAACACGTCTGTTTTTATTGTTTTCCGACGTTGTTGTATTTAACAACGTCTAATATTTATCGTCGTTGTTTGTTTCTGAAAATAGGACGTATAAATTTTTTAATACGACTCTCATATATTTGTAACTGACGTTGTTTAGTTTTTCAACGTCTACTATAGAAACACATACGTCGTAAATAATGACACTGACAACTATTTCCACGTCATCTTTTATCGAAAAATCGAAGTGGAAAATTAATTGTACGACGGTTGTGTTTATATGTGCGACGTAGTAGGTATCAATAACGTCGTCTTCTAATGTATTTAAAGACGTCATATTTTTTATTGTCGTGAAAATTATATTTAACGTCGGCGTATTTTTATTGTCGTCGTTGTATGTCTATCTTGCGGCCTTGTTCTCTTAATATGTGTCATATTTTCCCTTTTTAACGACGGTCTTTTTAGAGAATTGGTCGTCTATTATCATCCTCGATTGCTTTTTTTAGATCTTTTTGCAGTACAAAGACGTCGTTTTGTATTTTTTGATGACGTTGTATAGTTTAACAACGACGGTTATTTAGCGTCGTGGTTTATGAGGGAAAAGATGACGGTGGATTCCACGACCATTGAAAAACCAAATACACGACGGTGATTTACCGTCGTCTTTTTGCTTTTTTGTAGTAGTGAACCCTTGCTGCTGAAAACGGTTTTCGAGCCTAAACACCCCCCAGCCCCTATTGCTGGAACTGCTCTTACCCCGATCGATTGTTCAAACACTCTTTTCTTAGTTCTTGTTTCATAGTTTTGAAAGACAAAAAATATATACAAATTTGGAATCAACAAATATATAACTGAAAATATAGTATAATGTTTTTGTGCTGAGTAGTAATATGATATATACTGTCCATCATAATCGCATATTAAAACATAATTCTATGTGATCGATTTTAATTATTTATACAATAATATAACATGTCAGACGGAGTAAAAGAGAAAACATATCCACTGAAAATAACTTTGAGAGCTTTTGAGATTATACATTTATATGTAGATTTCTTACGACATCACATGTAAAGTTTCAAGAGGACTGGCTTGTCAACAACATCTGAGTCCCTTTTCCTTTTCTGGCTGAGATTTTTCGGTCTCTCTCTCTTTCTTTTTCCTTTTTGGTTTCAGAAAAAAAAAATTTAATTCTCAGATTTTCTTGTAGAGAGGGGTGTACATAATTGATAGACTAAGTCATTATGCAGGTGCTATTGTATGTCTGAGTGCGATGCTTTTTATCATATGCCCTATGAAGGACAAGCAAGCATTCAGCTTGGTGGTGGAATTTAGGCTTAATAAGGTTCCAAACGACATGAAAACTTGAGTGCAAACTCACTCGAAGGACCAATGGCAAACCCTTCCCTGACTCTAGCATGTCCTCCATGCTTCTTCCGGCACCATACATTGGCTTATTCCTTGTTCCAGCATATAACTTGAATTTTGATGACCCACTCTCAGCAGCATATAGCTTTGGTCCCTGCAAAATTTAATCAATGACGATGGACTTGAGTAAATTGTAGCTGCAATCCTTCAACTGTGCTCCAGCTTTTAATTGTGTATCACTTTGGTTTTTCTCTAAAATTTAATCCGTTTCCTTTTCTGTCAAATTAAAGGTAAAAATGTCTACTCACGTAACCGCTCACCTTTCATTTCTTCTTCTATTTCATCTCAAGTTCAAGTTGCCATGCTCTTTTTCATCTTGAATTGAAGTTGCAACTTTAATTTTTGATGAAATATAAGAAGAGAAGTGAAGGGTGTACGGTGTGAGTAGACATTTTGCTCTAAAAAAGACAGAAAAACTAATAAACATTGACGGAAGAGCCAAAGTGACACACCATTATTAAATGTTTGAGAACTATACAATCTAAAAATCAAGTAATAATTCAAGGACTATAGCTAATTTACTCTTAGCACATAAAAATAAAGGGAATTCAGCTAAAACTTTGGCACTAAATTAAGAAGTGACTTCATCCATATTGATCCTTACATGTGATAAAGCAAAAGGTAAGCGGCCGAAGCGCATTTGGATTGTTGGAGGATGAATGTGAAGGCCAAAGAGCTTCGATTTGTTGTCTATTATTAGATTTATGGAACAATTGCAGGTGAGGATCTTAGTGGTGACACCCGAGCCATCCACTCCTTCCCCTAGTCCAAATTCGCCAATTCCTGCCATCTGCATGCAGTTTTGAACATCATATATCACGCAATAGTAGAGTAGGAACTACCTAGAAACTGAAGTTAGAAACATTATTGTGTAAACTTTATACTTTGTTGGTTGGTTTTCTTTTTGTTTTGTGGGCTTTTGTCCTTGCGGCTTAGGCATTACAAAATTTTCACGATTCCTTCCATTATATTACTAGGTGGCATAACAATGTTAAAGGGAGAAGTTTGGGCCAACTAGAAGCTCAGTCTGTGGGCCATTTTAGGTGATATGAGTTTATATTGGTCTTGTGCTTTGAGTCACTCGACGCATGAACTTTAAGTTGCTTCTTCTTTATTGGGTTAACACATCTCAACTCAATCCCAAGGTCAAGCATATATGAATTTCTTATGGCCTGTTTCCAATACTTTACAGGCCTTTTCTTTTTTTTTTTTCAATCCAACCAATGATACAACTTTTCAGTTATCGAACACAAGGGTATTGATTTACAAAATAAGTATAAAACCCTAAATTTATTTATGAGATTTAAACTTATAAACTCTTCTAATACACTAACTAGTTACTAGTCTAATAGTATTCCTTTTTCTAATGTTGAAACATATACCGAATTCGAATATCTCATTCCCTCATTGATTAAACAAATTACACCTCTTACAATAAAATGGAGACAAATTCCAACCAACTCAAATGGTCATTGGCATAATCCCAAAAAAGAAAATCATATTTGTTAGAATATTATTGGGGTCGTTTATCATACTACTTTAATCCATTATTATATTCTTTTGGGCCACACCTCACTCATCGTATGTCACATGCTACTAGACATAGTCTTTTGTAATAACAAAATAAGAGTGCTAGAATATATATGTTTAATGCTTCCTAAATTCTAATTTCTAGGGAAAAAAAATTTATGATGGTTAGAGCTCGTTTATGAGTGATTTTGGATAGGCAAATATCACTTTTATGGAGAATTATTTCTCCAAATAATCACTTTAAGTGATTTTATGGTGTGAGAGGTGCTTTTTCCCACAAGTGGTTCTGACATATTCAGAATCACTCCCAAACGAGCACTTATAAGCGTGAAATGCAACATACAAAATTTGAAAAATAAAACAGAGTACTTTTGGAGAGATGGATCAATATTTGAACGTACCTTAATTGACACTTTGGGTGGAGGGGGCTTTGTAGCAATGTAAAACACAAGCAATGCAACGCACAAGCTCAACATAGCCCTCCAACTTATTTGCATACAAATCCATACACACGAATCTGAATTACGATATGAACAATACGTCTTCCACCACCTTGATGTTTTTCTCACACCATAGTAATATTCCTCATCATCATCTTCATCACCACCATCATCGCCCTTGCCACCACCGTCCACAATAATCAAACGGTTTACTCCATTTTCGGTGCCCGTTCCGTTGCTACGTGCGTCGTATGAGATCTTCTTCTGGTGCAAGAATGAGTGGCTGGATCCGCGGGAGGAGGAGTAGTGTGAGAGAGTGAAGCGGGAGGCCTCTTCGTGAAGGGTCGGGTTTGTTGGTTCAGCTCGGGTTGGGGATTGGAATTCAGATTCGGGGATGGTGTTCCGGATATCAGCACTGTTGGCATGGGAGACAGTTGATGGGCTTTGCACGTAATATGCAAAAGGGTATGAATGAAATAGAGCTTCTTGGTCTTGATCATGCTCCATGAGAGAGAGAGAGAGAGAGAGAGAGAGAGAGAGAGAGAGAGAGAGAGAGAGAGAGTGAGAGAGTGAGTGAGTGAGTGAGTGACAGAATTGTAACTCTGACATGGGAATGGGGTTTTTGGAGGGGTTTTAAACTGGATAAAGAGAAGTTGCTTTTGTTTTCTGTTGTGTTGTGGGGTTGGCTTGGCTATAGTTGGCTTTAGGTTGTGATGATATGAGGCTATGAGTCAAAGAATGCTTCGCTTAGTAGGAAAGATTGAAACCATTGATCACAAAGAATAATCATACAAGTTTTATTACAAACTTGTATAAAGTTATATCAAATAATTCACATTTGATTTTCTAGCTATTGAACCTTGCTTTCCTATACAGTTTGTCACACATAATTACACTACTTAACTATTTGAATGATTTGTAGTGGGTCTAGTTTAATGAAAAAGAGCCTTGCGGGCATGTGGTCTCTAACCCCTATTACACATTAGTAGTGTATAAATGAAAAAACACCCCTCACCCTTCCTAACTTTGGCAAAAAAAAAAGAAAAAAAAACTATTTGAATGATTTATTTCCACATATAAGTTTGACAATATCTCTTAATCTCTTGTACCAAAATTCTAAGAATGTAAAAATATATAATAATAAAAACTTGAAAAAATAAAACACGATATATAAGTGAGGGGTTCCACCACTATTGGGTGTCTACCCAGTACATGATATTCACGTGCTTGACTTGAATGAACTATATGGAATTGGTTGTACATGTGTGCCACTAATGATCGAATGTAAAAATATCAAATCCGAAACTTAACAAAACAAAATATGATATATAAGTCTCAAGAACTTCGCTCCAGCCCCCACCACGCCGGCCGCCGCCGCGCCCCCCCCACCCCTGCTAGCACGGGGCCTTGGTGGCCTCCTTCCTCGCCCCTCTCCGGCCATCCCCTTTCTCCCCTCCTCTCCTTCCCTCTCCTCCATGTCCTCCCTTCTCTTTTGGGGTTGTTTACTAGTTTTTTTGTTGGATTTTTCGCTTGGGTGCGCAGATAATTTCATTGGCGGCTCTTGTGGTTTTGTTGTCCTTGGAATCTTTGGTGACAATGAACTAGCAATGCATTGGTTTCGTTGGTGGATTTGGAGACAAATGAGGTGGTTCAGCGGCGTTTACTCACTTGTGTGTGTGTGTTTACAATTTCTTTAGGTTATATTCAACTCTTTGTGAGTTCAATATTTGTTTATAGTATACTCTCTACATGTAGTTTCTATTTGAGAGAGTTTAAAAATTGTAGTTGTATTAATAATTTTAAGCATTACGATTTATATTTGACTTGTTTAAACTTGTGGCTTTTATACTGAAATTCCTCTAGCCTTATATGACTAATAACACCCCGACATTTTTTGATAATAGCCTATGCAAGTGGGCCACCCTCTAAAATGTTTCAGAATGTAAAATATAACCTTTAAAAGGGATTCTTTTTTTTTTTTGCTTTTTTTTTTAAAGTCAATGCCCTAGGTAAGAAATCTGCTGGATGATGAAAAGCCATATAATTATTAGGTCTAAGCCACGCTAATAAATCTGCCATGATGCTCAGTGGAGCCAAATTCCATACACTTTGAAATTTAATCCGAGAATTACGGGAGAGGGTCTCTTGATCTGGTCCTTTAGTATTTGCTTTACACCGAATTGTCTCTCCTTTTACGTCTCAGGAATTATAGCAAAGTAAGCACGCTTTAGCATTTCCTGTATATCCTTTCCACTAAAAGGCTGACAATAAATAAATATTATGCTAATGTTAAAGGCAGCACCCAGTGCTACTTCACTCCCTTCTAGATATACATATATATATATATATATATATATATCCAAATCTAACAGCTGATTATCAAATACCTTACAACCCGTTTCATAACTATTTTATTTTTACTTTTTTTTTAAGAAAAAAAAAACACTGAAAAATGAAAACTTATTTGGTAATAAATTTCGTTTTTTATTTTATAAAAATTGAAAACTAGTTTTCAAAGTTGCCTTTATTTTTTTAAACATCTCGAGAGTGCTTTTCGTTTTCATTTTTCTTTGTGTTGTGTAAAAACACTCCAAGACCTTGTCGTTGATCGACTACGCAACTATCACACACAAGTCACGCAAAGATAAAGTACACACAAACCAAAAAGTAAACACGCACGCAAAGAACTCAAGAATTTATAGAGGTTCAATGTTATGCCAATGTCCTCTTAGTGACCCCTGAGAAATTCACTAGTATGAAAGAACCCATTTGGTTACAATGAAAAACCCTAAACCCTAAAACCCCCTTCGATCTCTCAAAAACCATAGCTCTCTTTTTCCAATTTGATGCCTCAGCTTTCTCACATTATAATAACCTAGCGCTAAAGTGCCTATTTATATGTCATAAGGCTTTAGTATAATTATAGAAGGAATAGAAAACTTAAAGGACCCCAAAACTAAGGGAAAATTTGTCCGGATTCGCCACAGATACGCTTTGGATTCGCTCCTCCTGCTCTATGCCGCTCATGTCGTTCGAACGCCTGCGTCCGCTCGAGTTTAAGTTTTGTCACTTGAGCGCCTAGGTCTGGGCTAGAAGTACCACTCTGCCGCTCGAGCGCCTATAGTTTCCTCTCGAGTGTTAGAGCCCAGTCAGAACTTCTACAGCACTTTTGACTGTCTGTTTCCTTCACTCCTTCCACTAATCTAATTATCATTTATCTTTTTGTTTAGTGGTATTTCTCTTCTCTATATCCTATAAGAGATCTTTAACTTTCTTACCTCTCCCGGACCATCAAGAAAAGAAAAGCAAAAAGGAACCAGTTTATACATTTGAAGGTGGTTAATTAATGCATTGAAGTTTAAAATCCAAGTTTTATGTATTCTGAGTTCAACAAATTTTAATATTATCTGATGCAAAATATGATCCTCTACTGATTTCCTTTTTTATCACTTAAATTATTCACATGCATGATGATTTTCAAATTAAAAAATTAATTTAAAAGGAAGAGAGAGAGAGAGAGAGAGAGAGAGAGAGAGAGAGAGAGAGAGAGCACAATAAATACAAGTTAATTAAATTGGATAGACATATTGCTTTCTTTTAAAGATAGACGAGATGGATTGAGATAGAAGGTTGGCCATGTATGGTAGTGATGATTATAGAATTAAAGTGAGGTGACATATATTAATCCAATATGAGGAATAGCTTTTGCTTTTGCTTTTGCAGACCAAGACATTATGAATTCAACTCCCTCGCTACCATCATGATCATCATTTGCTCACAAACCAGATCTCACATATATACAAATATAATTATAAGCAATAAAGATGAAAAGCTTTTACATCCATCATCCATGAAATGCAGGTAATACATCAATCTATCTGTTGCTATGCGTACACAGTTATCTTTTAAGGGAAAAAATCATCAGTATATAGTGAAAAATAGTAGTAGGTTGTTTGGTCAACAGACTAGCTTCAATGTGATATAATTCAAAACATATATAAGCGGCCGAAGAGCATTTGCATCATTGGAGGATCAATGTGAAGGCCAAATATCTTAGAATTAATCGTTCTCTATTTGAGATTTATTGAACAATATTGGGGTGGTGAGGATCTTAATTGTAACACCCGAGCCATGAAGAGCCATGGTTTCTGTCGTGTGTGTGTATATATATATATATATATATATATATATATATATATATATCTAATTTTAGCATTTTCTTGAAGCACCGTGTTCATTGATTTTGTAAGACACAATTGGATGTCGAAACGGTTTCCGATTTATCTAATTTTTTGTAAGGATGATCTATGAATGAAAACCTAAAAAATAGATGGTTTGGATCATTGGGAAAAAAATTGTAGGGTACCCTAAAGGGCGTCCCTCAAATAAAATTATTTGAGGGATCCCTCAATAGAAGGGGACTGTATATATATATATATATATATATATATATATGCAATTCCATGCTCTCTGTCTTGCCTTTCGTTTGCACTAAAATTCAAAGTTTTTAGGGTTTTACCTCGTCTAGCATAGCATCCACTCGAAATCAATTGATAATGGGTAGAGAGACCTAAGATCATTTACATTACTAAGTCAAGGTTTTTATTTCCGATATAGGATAATATTCTCAACACGTTTGGTATCCTTGTTATTGTTTTCACATACAAACCATGTTTTCCTTAGAGTGCTGCTGAACCCTAAAATTAGTTGAGTACACCCTAATATTTAAATCAAAATGTAAAATTAACTAAGTTCATCCTATTTAACTACCAAAAATACACATGGTACACCCTAATCACACAACACCTTAATACCAATCCTAAACCAGGTTTTCTTTTTACATGAATTTGTGCCCTCTTTACATATTTTGGGTTTGCATCAAAATCTTTAACTTCATATGTTGTTGTGGGAATAGATTTGTCAACTCCTTCAATTCAAAGCTTGATTCTTGTAAATCCTTATGATTTTTTTTATTTATTTCTTATTTTCAAAAGAACTTGCTGCCCTCCAAATATGTTCTATTATCTTATGAAAGTTTTATGGGTTCTTTTCCTTTTTTTGGGTAAAATTAATTCAGAGAAGCCTTGATTGACCAGACTCTGAATAGATTTATTTCACCAAATAATTCAACAACACAATGTATCGTTGAACACTTTGAAAAGTTCATCAAAATTGCAAAACGCAGATTTAAGTGTTAATATTTACCACACACTACAGTCTACATCGAAATGTGGGGCACAATAACAGCAAGAATGATGATGTTCGCACAACTCAGAGATGAATAATACCCACACACACACACAAAACAAAAACAAACAAAAAATAACATGGACGAGAAGAGAAAATATTAAGTAATATAAAGCATTTAATATGAAAATGAAAGCCGTCTATTCTAGTTATGGAAAAACGAAGAACCAAAGCTATTCACAGTAAGAAATTCAAAAACCAAAATGCACCCTTTCCGCAAGGACATAACCCACCAGGAAGTTCATCTGAGCTGACACCAAATCGTCGTGAAATTCGCTCGGCATTTATCTTGCTTGTTGCGTTGTTCGCCGTGGGCACAAAGCTATGAAAACTTCTCTACATTTGATTAGAGTTGAATATGGTGAGTACTTATTAAAATTATATTTGTTTCACAATTTAATATATCTTTTTTGGTCATTTTATATTTGAGTAAATTAGTAATTCAATAAATAGTTGAGTAGTAGGATATAATCAGTTAATTTTAAGATTCGTTGCATTCTTTCCTTATTGAGAACATTATGATTTTTATTTTTATTTTCAGAGATATGAACATCAAATTATTGGTCATATTTATCATTCGTGGGAAACTTGGAAGCACAGTCGGTGGGCTTGAGTCTCATGATTCAGCCGACAAGTTAAACACCTCATGGGCTTGAACTTAAGGTCTAGCAAACAATTTCTTTATGGCCAGTTTCCTTATTGGGCTTGTTTTCCAATAATAAGCAATATCAGTGTTAAAGTAGCACTGGAAGATACGCACGTTAGGAACAGCTTCTATAGAAAACATTTCTGCTCAAAGCGTTGAGGGGTTACTCTATCTATGGTAAGGTTCTTGTAAACCGCGTATCTTTCTCGTGTATTGTATAGTCTGCACTTGGGTCCAGCCTTTCGGGTTGAAATGCTTTTTGTAGAAGACTTGCACGCTTTGAACACCTATCAGAATAGGAGCGAACTGGGGTTGATTCCAGTTGAACTCCCTTCGATAGTTAAGTCAGAAATAGTTGTAAGGTGGAGAGAATGGATGTAGGGTTTTCAAGGTGAGAATATTTATTACCTCTGTCATGATGTAGGTGAAGGGTATTTATAGAGGGGAGAAAGAGAGATAGATATCTAGAGGGGGAGATATTTATCTTCCTTTCCCCTGGTGGGCCTGGATCACATTAAATAACATGTTCTGATCACCATACTTATCTGGCAAGGGTTGTGTAATAAAGCGACATCTAGTTTTGGATGGGAGGTATATTAAATGATCCCTCTCCATCACCAACCTACTCATTCGGGGATCAAAGGGTAAGGAGATGCTTGGCCTATCAAATGGGTGGAGTGATTTGACTTTACAAGGGTCTGATTAGTCTTGTTGATCATTAATGTGCCTCTGGTCATTCATGGCACCATAATGGTCAGATCGGTGTTCGAAGGCCCGAGCATTGATTCACACTTAGTCTCGTTTGACTTTAGCTGGGAAGCTTATCATCGACGCCTGAGGCATCAGATCTGATCGGGTTGGCATAAGGGTAACCCAGCCATGAAATAGCCATGTGGAATTCTGTGATAGGCGGCTCACAGTGATGGTATGATCCATTAACAGGTCTTGACTCTGTTTTTGTGGTTGAGAGGATAAGGCTACTCAGTTAGTCCGACGACCGAGTTCGTATGTGTAGAGAAACTCGCCTAATCTCTGACGACATAGCCTAATTTTTTTGGTACTTATTACCTATTCCTTTCATCAATAATACTACAGCTCTTTTCTCAAAAAAGAAGGTAGCACTGGAAGATATGCATATTAGGAATAGCATCTATAGAAAACATTTCTGGTCAAAACGCTTTTATTAAAAGTACTTTTATTAGAAGCGCGTTGAAATTTTTATTAAAAATCCAAGGGCTTTGCCCAACAATTAGAGGTCTCTCTACTGGGAGGAGGAAGGCATTTAAATTTTAGGGTTCCTATGAAGAACTCATTGCACTTGGTGAAAGGGAATCAAGAATGAATAGGGAGTTTTATTGTTCTTTAATTAAAAACGGCATCGTTTTAGCATAGAGCAATGCTGCCATTTGCTCCCAAAAAAAAAAAATTTCTGGAATTGTTCCAAATGATTTTTTTTAACAAAGAAAAATTAACAATTAGTTTTTTTTGGGTGGTGGGTGTGTGTTGGTTTCGAATTTATTTTGTCTTCTTGTTGATCATTGTGACAGGTTTAAATAAATGGTATGCATAGTAATAGAGAAAAAGTGCCAATAACGAACAAGTAGTCGCTTTGGCCGAGTGGTTAAGGCGTGTGCCTGCTAAGTACATGGGGTTTCCCCGCGAGAGTTCGAATCTCTCAGGCGACGTTCTCACCTTTTTACGTTCTGTTTTTTAGCTTTTTTGCTTGACATTTCTTTTCATTTGGGTAACAGAATGTTCCATTTGTATGTTTTTCGTGGCTTCAAGTATATGTACATGAAAAGTTTTCAAGGTTGGGTTTGAAACGAAAATATAATTAAATGCGGAGAAATTAATGAAATATAAAACTCAATTAAAATTTATTTTCAATAAATACTTATTTAAATAATAAAATTTTAATTTGTTTAATCTTAACCATTTATTATACTTTAATCTAACAGGTTGAGTAATAACTTGTGCCATAAATATGGTGTCATAAAATATTGTGTCATATATATAGAGTTTCAGTTTAAGGATTCTTCAAATAAGCTTATTTAAGGAACACTCTTATAGGCATCACTACGCATTATATTACAATAATCTGAACAGTCTAATTTTTAGATAAGATAATCTCTGCAAAAAAATCACTTGAATATGAAACCATTTAATCACTCAATTAGATGGTTGTTATTATAGTTTTTACTTGAAGCACCGTGTTCATACATTTTGTTGGTCCCAATTAGATGCCTTAATGATTTTCAATTGCATGATTTATTTTTTTTTGGTAAGGATGATCAATGAAGAATTGAAAATTAGCAGTTTGGATCGTTGAAAAGCATATCTGAATATTTGCCCTACTTTATTTGACATTTTTTAGGTATTCATTCAAACAATATTGCTCTCTTGACTTGAGGACAATATTTTGAGGACTAGTAAGGTCGAGTTACATCCGTCGGATTTAATCTAATGCCTGGTGGTGCTAGCCTCTTTAAAATCCCATTTCTCCATCCAAAGGGAAGGTAAGTGTGAACTTATATGAAATAAATGTGCATGTGAGAGATATCATCAAAAGAAAAATATGAATGTGAGAGAGAGAGAGAGAGAGAGAGAGAGAGAGAGAGAGAGAGAGAGAGAGAGAGAGAGAGAGAGAGAGAGAGAACATTGAATATATTGAATCTACTTTGCTCGTTATTAACGTCTGTTTACATCTTCACATATTCCACTAACAACTTCCACCACATTTTTATTCTTTTGTGTACAAAACAATTAACAAATTACAAATATTCCTCATGTCTTATTCTATTTTCTACATCACTATTGACACTTCTGATCTCTACACGAACGATGAGATATATTATTCCATGCATGTACCAAAAAGAGGGTAGTTTGAATTTGGTAAAGAAGGAAATGGTGTATGCCAAAATTTGCTTTGCAAAATGGCTTGAACTAAGAGAGAAAGGAGGATATATCTTGCATGAAACCCTCAAAATCCCATTCTCCCATTCTCAAGTTTTCTCCATGACCATTATTTCCAAACCCAAGCATGTCCTCATCTACTTTAAACCCGATCATTTCCGTCGTGTTATTGAAGCAATTATTATGGAAGTGGTTGTTAATAGTCTTGCTTATATTCTCAGCTACTTGACCATTCACATTACTCTCCACGCTTCTACTCTCAAGTGCAGGAACACAAAGGTCACCTTCTAACCCCATTTTATGGCCAGCCCCTAAGTTTCCACAATCCCCATAATACCCCTGGTCTCCAATATTTGGTAAGTTTGCTAAGCATGTGGGATTAACGTTCAATGTAGCATCTGCATGGGCCATGTCATAGCGGTGGTCAAGCATGGAGAAGGGATCGAATAATGTGTTGCTGTTGACGAACATGGCTTGCATGGATGCAGATGATGAGGAAGATGAATCCATGTTGTACATGGTCATGGTCATCATGTCATGGTCATGCATGGGCATAAACGTCGTCCCTCCAGTAATGTTGACATCTCTAGGCTCTGATGAATCACTATCGTTTGGTGATGATAAGGACGTCGAAATATTGTTCTTTTTCAACCTTTTCTTTAATGCAGAATTCCAAAAGTTTTTTATTTCATTGTCCGTTCGTCCTGGCAGACGTGCAGCAATCTGTGACCACCTAAATTGATAATGAGAAAAAACATTAAGACGTATATAATTAGTTGGTAAAACAGATGCATGGCAATGTTTAATTAGTTGCTTAAATTATGCTAATGCGTAAATGTCAATTGAGCTCTCAAACAAGCTACAAACTAAAAACACTAATTCAAGTTTGATGTCAAGGTTTCAACATGCATTAATTTAAGATCAAGAGGTTTTTGGATATTATATTAGAATGCGACCGAAAATCAATTGACAATGGGTGAAGAGGCCCAATATCTTATAAATTCTTGCGCTAGACTTTCATTCTTAGATGTGATATACCATCAACATTTATGCTAGACTTCCTTAAATTTAGGTCTGCATAGTGCGAACCGGCAAAAAAAGAAGCATTGAGGATTTGAACACTCAAGCCCAGGTGTTTGAACCCCCATGGCAGTTTTTGTTTTTCAGTTTGCACTTCAGGCTTCAACAGTTTCATAATAAACAATGGGGGCAATATGTAGATGTTAATTAGGATGTGTCTGTGTATGTCAGTGACAAGTATGTCACAATGTCATATAAGTTAATTTATATCCAATATAATGGGGTAATGTTAATTTCATCATCAACTTTGTTGAACTTCACTTCCCACATCAAATGAGGAGCGCATATGCATGTGGAAAAGCTTGCTGACAAACTACCTATCTGCATATATGGGGATCATATATTGCGTAAAATAATTTTATATTTGAAATGTATTTATGTATATGGGGAATTGTTTAATCTCACCCCAAAAAAATTACATAAATATATATGTTGGGAAAAGCTTGCCAAACTGTAAACCTATCGTTGGTTAAGTTGATTTTTTTCAAGTCGTCCATACACTCATACTATCTTTTAAGTTAGCATTGCCATATATATGTTAGGAAATAGTTCATATGTAAATTTCCTTCGAATAATCTCTGTAAATGACAGCATAGAAATTGATCCTGATCATGATGATGACTAGGCTGATAATGGATAGGAAAGAAAATAGTACTAAGGGGAAGAAAAGCAACAGGACTCAATAATATTCTAGGGTCATTTCGAAATGGTGCTATATATGTTTATGCGTTAAAAAATTATGAGAGAGAGAGAGACGGTACCTGTTGCCAAGAATTGAATGGAAATGGACGATAAGTTCTTCCTCTTGGGGTGAAAATGCACCACGCTTGAGGTCAGGCCTCAAGTAGTTAATCCATCGAAGACGGCAACTCTTTCCACACCTTTGGAGACCAGCATTTCTAGCAATGTCACTCCAACAGCCTTGTCCATTAGTCAACATGTACCTCATCAGCTTCTCATCTTCCTCAGGCGACCACAACCCCTTCCTAAGCTTGCTCAGTATCATCTTCTTCTTCTTGTTAATATTGTTTGCTCCCTCCTCTTTTCCCATAGACTCTGGCTTTCGCATTATAATTGCTAGACCAGTTTCTGAGGGGTTTCTGATTTAAGTGGTTAATTTCAAGGATGGAGATCTAAAAGAAAGCTATATAAGATGATGAGAAGGCTTCATGGGGTGGTAATGGTGATGATGATGGTGATGGTTGTGGGGTTTGCTTAAAATATGAATGAATATAAAAGTTAGAGAGAGAGAGAGAGATTGTGTTTGTTGGTCGATGGGTGGAGTGGGAAACGGATTGGAGGGGGACCTCCATGGCTCCATTAATTCCCATATGAGAGAGAGAGAGAGAGAGAGAGAGAGAGAGAGAGAGAGAGAGAGAGAGAGAGAGAGAGAGAGAGAGATTATTATGTGAAGTGGAAGCAAAAATGTAGCTGTCTCATATACAAAAGATGATATATAATTACCTTGTGAGTGAAGAAAAATGCATCGAAAAAGACAAGAAAGAGTCAAAGACAAGAAGACCAAACCCTCCCCCCTATCAACATACACGTGAATTTGAAGTATATGGCTAGAGAAAGAGAGAGAGTACAAGAGTACTCTTTGTACACTCTGGGCAAAGTGTGGCATGCACTTTTGCCACATGTTTGTACTTAATTAGTTTGTTTTGTGTGTTATGGATTGTTTAAGTGGTTGCATGAAACTTGTTGGGGATAACTCAATTATGAAAAGCATGCTTCTCAAGCAAACTCTCTCACTTTGGGATCAATTACAGTTGGTCTCCTTGGTCAAAATTGCATTCTCAATCTCATATTAGAAGTTAAGATTGCGCAGCTAGCAATATTCCTTAAACATATATCCTCCCACTCCCCACTACTGGCATGGGCATGGCATGCAATAAAATAAATGCCTTAGTCGTTGCCATGGCCCGACTCAAAGTGAATGAGAATTAATAGTTTCTTACCTGCTCTGCACAGAACCCTGTACTCAGCTTAAAAGCCAATCACAAGAAATCATCAGATCAAATCAACTCAAACGAACCCAAATAAAAATACAAATAAAATACAAATAAAGTTTGCTTTTGCAAGACTTGTTCATTTGTTAACTAAAAGAAGAAACAACCAATTATAGGCATCATGATATATAGACTAGATATAGTTTCACCAGATAAAAGTTATAACTGCTCTTCCTTTATTTCTCTTTTCATCACTGTTAAGAATTTCGACTGAACATCCCATCAGTATTGTTAATTGATTGCTTCAAGTATTTTCTATTATTATAAGGGAAGAAGATCAAAGGGTAATAAGAATAACCAGAAACAAAATAAAAGAAAGGCATCTTATATATTATATATATTGTTCACTAATTGGAAAGAAATTTATCCTAGTAATTATATCGCTAGCATTTTCTTTTATTTACATGTTCTCTTGTCAAGCAGTTCTAGCAAGTATATCTTAACTTGCTTTGAGAACATTTCATAATTGAGTTATTCCTCAATCTTATGTTTAATCATGTTTGTACTTAAGTTTGAGAAGAGAGTATTTCCGGTGCATAAGGTATATGTTCTCTTACCAGACTGTCTCGATATAATCAGTGTTTCACCATTACTAATCTAGACTATCCATCAAGACGACTCTTTGTATGATTGTGTAGTCTAAACTTACCCAAACTTCAGATTTCTCATAATCATATATAAAATGGCTTCCACTAATCCATCTTTATGCATTAATCATAAAAAAGGAAAAGAAAAGAAAAGAAAATTTGCGATTTCTTTTTAACTTGGAGTATGCATGCGTTTAGATAAACCCGAAATTTCGCTATCCTGTATGTTGTGTCACCTAATTTTCCTGTCCCTGCATGCTAAGAGCTGTGACTTCCCAGTCATTTTCAAAGCCAAATGGCAAATCAGGATTACAAGGGAGTCATTCAATTATTCCAGATAATTCCAATGAAATATTCAGTTACTTATGTTTGTTAACCAAAAACGACACTCACATTTTTTTCTGGGGGAAAAGTGAGTGCAAAACTCTCAAGCTACTCAAGTGTTCGTAAAAAGCCGTGTGTCCTTGGACAGCTGTCCCAGGATAGAATCTATATCTCATGCTTTTGAGGCTGTCCGAAGCAACATGACTGCTTGGTTACAAAGACAAGAAACACCAACCCATGACCTGAATTCATTCAATCTCACACCTTGTATTACAAACCTTACAAAAGTGAATGTATCATTAAAAGAATCTGTGTCTTAAAATCTGGCTAGGTGCAGAAGAAGACCAAATTTCCTCACACTGCCTCAACAAACCATGGGGTGAAAAAGCAATGCTCAGAAAACTCATGACCAAAGAAAAAGGTGGAGAGATTGATCTGGTTTGACCCTTTATACCTCTGCTTGCACATAGATTGTGGAGTTTCTATCATTATACTTTTTTTATGGGGGAAAAGTGGAGGGAGGCATGAGAACAAAAACCAATGAGACAAAAAGTTCATCCAAATTCTAGTAGAGAAGGAAAAGGCACATCACATGTTAGAATGCAAGAATTGCAACTTTTTTTTTTTTTTTTTTTTTTTTTTTTGGGATTATGAATCATAAAGCTATTTACACAAGAAAATACTGGATTACACTCTGGAAAAGAAAAAGCATCTAATTAGTCATTGACTAATTACATAATTTACTCAAATTCCATAATCGAAACTTAATTATATTTTATAATTACACAATTGACGGCGAATTTAGTTAAATTAAAACTCTTGCTTGACACTCTCTTTGTCAAACGAAGTACATTAACTCATATCAATGAAATGTCTGCCCACTTCAATATGTTTTGTTTCGTGAGAATTATGTCTGAACCTTGATTGTGAGTAAATGTTGATGGCAACTGTGTTATCTAAGTAAAGCGTTACGTTCATTGGATCCCAATTCTTTGAACAAAACCTTGAGAAAATAATGTCTCGTACCATGACTCATGGCTTCAAATTCTGCTTATGCACTTGATTTAGCCATATTGAAGTGAATAGACATTTCATCAATCCAATCTTCCAGCCAAAAGCTCCCCATGAAAATTTTGAGGCAAAAAGAAGGCTGAAGCTCCGCCACAGTTGGAGGATCAGTTCACATTGTCGAAGGGGATTCCAAATATGATTGTGACAGGTTAAGATGTGGGGATTTTGGTTAGCAATTATACAAATTAACCCATACTTAATTCATACCGATCTTAGTTTTGGACAATTCATACTTCAATAATCCTCGATTGAAATGAGTGTGATGACACCAATCACCCCATTACTAACTAAGGAACGTTTGCAAAACACAGCCAATGAACAGCTCTATATATAAATATTTTTGCAGCAATATAACAGAACTTAACAAGCTTCGACTTCAAAGGCAAAAACGCGACAAAACAGGAAGATAAAGAACATGAAACTAGCGAGTCTCTTGCCCAGAACAATGCGGAAAACAAGCTTTTATTTGCAAATAGATGGCATCCAGATCAAGTTGCTTTCCATCTTTTTAGAAAGGGTTCAAGCACCAAAATTAAACAACTTTTTTTTACCTTCTTAGAACTTTGACAATAACAGATACATGAAAAATGGGGAAGACCGCAGTATCAGTCCGTGAACACCATTTAGAGGCTGTCAAAGTTTGCGGGTTCCCGCAAATACCTCTCCATCTGGCGTGCCCTAGTCTTAATGGACATGTCAAACACCTTCTTATCAAACTCTACCACAAGCCCACCCAGAATACTAGGATCAATCTGGCATGTAAAACAGAATCAAATTTCCATCTATTATAAAACAATTGGTGCATTGAAGGGCAGTGAAAAGACCACTACATACCTTCTGCTCAAGTATGACCTTCTTTCCCTGTCCAATTAACTCCTGCAGTGTCTCCTTCAATTCTTTCTCCTCCACAGCGGGAAGGGGCTGGTCATAGAATAACAATTAGACAGAATATGGCATAAAAAATATACAATGCATAGTTTGGTACTGGTTAGTCAACTTAATTTCCTTTCGATGAAAATTTTACGGAAAAGAACAACTTATATGAAGTCTTCCATGAAAATTCTACCATCTTGTATCAAGTTATATTTCCAACTGAATTGTAGCAGGGCATAATCAATGTCATCACAAATGATACTTCAAAACGCAGTACATAAACAAAACACAAATCAAACCCATACAACATCTCATGATACCCCAACAATAAGACAGCATTAGATACAACACCAATTCCTCAGATACTTCAAAACACAGTTTTTTTTTCAAAAAAAAAATTAAAAATTAAAAAAAACACACACACGCACACAAACTCAAACGTCTCATAACACCACCCCAATAATAAGAAGTCTAATTAATGACAAAGTAAGTTTTTCCACGAGATTTACAACTATTTGTTTCCCAAACAAGCACAAAATCAGCACAAAAGTAAGTCAAGCAAAAACAGCATAAGTTTCTGAAATGGAACCTCCACGGAACAAGGGAATTTTTTTATATGAAAAAAGGAGACCCCTAGCTGGGGAGCGAACATGAACCTAACCCCTAAAAGTCAAAGAGAAGCTAAACAAAACCAAAACAAAAGAGAGTCAAGTAAACCTAACTATGGAGCCCCAAAAGGTCCAAGGAACAAGCCAGCATAAAGGTGAGTTGAGCACCCTATTTAGCAAACTGGGTATTAATCATTTTGTTTACACATATCGCTTCAAAACAGGCAGCCCACATTATACTAGAAAAAACTAGAACAAAATAACCATAGACTAGAGCCCAAAGTCATTAGGGACACTAATGACCATGCTAATTTCGTTCAAGTGTTTCATACCAAATTCTGCTACACGTTTCAACAATCAAAAATCATTTCAAAGAAAACACAATAAAGTATTGTGTAATAAGAGAACAGCTTAAAAGTACTAAAAAGACTAATGTCAGTTATGTCCCTTGGAATAAAACTCAGAAACAATTTCCGTTTCTGTAGATAAAAAGCATAGCAAATCATAATACCATTACGACAAGTTTATGTAAAACAGATACTATGAAGTATGAGTACTTCTTGCATTGCAACCACTATGCCAAGTCCAACATTTCAAATACAAAAACCCAGCATAGTTGCAAGCAATCTTTTTATTCTCGTGAGTACAAAACTTCTACATATATTGTACTTTTGCCCAAAAAGTTGCATCAAATCAAAACTATTCCAGTGATACTTTCTTCTTTTAAATATCATACTAAATGGCAGTATATAATATAGATGTTGATCATTTCCAACCAATAGTAAAATTAATGACCATTGACCAGTCACATTAGAAATTACAGACGAACTCGAGCAATATAACTTGTTACGAAAAATAAATTTACCATCAAAGCACTACAACTTACAATGACAGATGTAACAATAGATTTACCATCAAAGCACTACAACTTACAATGACAGATGTAACAATAGCTTTCACTTCTCCCTTATGTGCCATGGTCAACTCCACAAATCTCTTTGCTATGGTTTCAAGGTTCTTTAGCCTCCCATTCTGAGACAAGAGAACTACAAAAAAAAAATGTATATGGGTTAGTATGTGTGTATGTACACATATACATGTATAGAGAGAGAGAGAAAGAGAGAGAGAGAGAGAGAGAGAGAGAGAGAGAGAGAGAGAGAGAGAGAGAGAGAGTTTTAATTAAGCAACCATGATATCAATTAGAATTAAAAGCAAGATCAAAGTTGAGTGAAAGATCAATAAGGAAAAGAAAACCTAATTTAATGAACATACTTGCAAACATGATAAAACAACTCAGCGAAGACAGTTATTAAAGCCATTATATTAACAGCGCATAGCCAGGTCAAAATCTTGATAATAGCTCTCAAATTAGTGTTCATATATAATGCAGACAAAAAGCCTTGGTGTGAACAGTGCATTGCACATACCCAGGACACAATTTTGCTAAAATAGCTGTCAAATTTACAGGGCACATATAATACAGAAGATTATATTTACCCAAGTTCAATTACATACAAACATGTTAAATATGTGACTACTTTTATAATAATAACAAAACAAATAATAATGAATGTTTCAAAGATGAAGGTGTGACACAAGAGGTTTTAATCCCCGCAAAGTGAGGCGTAAGCCCTTTAGGACCCAATTATGTCTGTTTATACTTAGAAATACCCACTGCATTGTTGACTGCAAATCTGTACTTTTCTCCTTCAGCTTCTTTCTCATGCATCCAACCAAATCCTTCTTACTCTTGGTTTATTAGTAAACCTCACTGAAATTTTTCAGATAGGAAAAAAAATTGCAGACAAATGAACAAAGAAAGTAAAATGTGTGGCGATTTAGAGTTTTTGAGGCTTAGAGCTGACAAGGATTTGGGTTTGGAGCTGCCAAAGACGAAATTAATTTGGGATTATGATTTTTTTGGTTTAACTTTCTATTGGGAGGGAGCACATCTGACTTTCCTTTGCTTGATTCAATGCTCTTAAGTCTTGAAAGTACAAAGAAATACAGGACAAAAAAATGACAAAAACATAAGAATAAATCTAAAACTAGAAAGAGTCACTAATCATACCCAAAAAGTTCTTCGTAACATCTGAAAATTTAGCTTGAGCAGAAATTTCATTGATTGCCTTCACTCTAGTATCTGCTGGCACTGACAAATCCTTTGTGAACTGAGAAAACGTAGGACTTCTCTTCGTAGACTCAACAATGTCAAGAATCTCAGACTCAACCTTCTCCAAGGCATTAGCTTTTACTGCAGCAATGTACAAAGCAGAGGCATAGTTCCCAGAACCCCCAAACAACACCAGAGGCACCTGGCATTCATGGCAGAACAAATCAATATAATCTAAATAATATGATTGAATTCTGACACAGTAAGCACATACATCACTTGTTTTATATTACTAACACTTCACAAAATCTAATTATAACTCTATTGAATCTTACTGTACCTCGAAACATAAATTTAGATATTTGTTTTCCTTTTTCCAAACACCGTTAAAACCGACCAAATGACACACTAATTCGTATTAAAAAGTGTACATAACAAATCATACAACATCCAAGAAATGTATAACACCTTCAAGCCCTGCTCAATAAATAATAAACATCACTCCTGCACTTGATAAGGATTTAATTTTCTTTCAAAATGAAAATTGTAAGGCATACAATCCCAGAAAATGTTAAGCCAAAGAATTTCATTACCTTAACCTTCACTTCCTTCTTCCCAGGTGCCGTAGAAAAATTCTTTGACAACTGCAAGTACCAAATGTGAAACAATGAATCCGCATTCCGAAAATTCAACTGTAGTTGACATAAAGACCTCCTAAATTTTATTTTAAAAACTTATATTAAAACACACAACACAAAGAGAGACACTGAGGAATAAGAAAAGCAAGTTCATATAATGTGAATCATAAATCTTCTTCCTTTCAAATTTCCACCGATTCTAATCTATCAGTTTCGCTCAGTTAACGCACATTTTTCGCCATCTAGAAACAAAAACAGAAACGAAAATTTTTTTATAAAAAATTATTAAAATTTCTAATGAAGAAAGTAAGGAAACTAGATCATACACGTAAAAATCTGTTGTTTGCATTTCTGTGATTTGAGAATCTCTGTACCTCAGAATTGGCGAAAGTAGGGCAAAGTACAGACCGCTGGGCACTGGACCAGTGGGCGGCGGAGAGCGAATCCGATTTGAGAATCTTGGTTACGAGAGGAAGGCTCGATCGGATTCGATTAGCAAAAGCCATTGTCAAGAAACCCTAATTTTCTGTCTGTTTCTCTCTCGCGCAGTCCAGCACTTTCTGCGTAGCCAAACAGAGCTTCGAAAATGAAAACTAAAATAGAGGCTGGGACAAGTAACGAATAGTAATTAGTCATCCAGGCGAGAATATTAACAAGTGGTACTGATTTTGTATGCTACTAGTACGGGAGCTCAACACGTGTCTGCTAAGGTGAAACAATAGCGTCCTTACCTTTGGAATAAGGTTCACAAACACTAGTTATATTTTTTTCAAAACTAAAACTGTCTCGTTTGGTATTAATGGAATTCCATCTTTCCCTATAATAAAAAATATAAATAAATAAATAACCTTTTATTGACAAAAATTATCTAAACTTTTTTTAACAAACAAATATTTACCGAATACTCTTACAACGGGTCAAAGTACCCAAGCGAAGCTACACCACTACAATGGTTTAACAACTATTGACTGACCTAATAACGCGCAAGGAGCTACACCTCCTCTTGCTGGAAAAATCATTATAGACATTAAGATGCACTCTAGGTGTTTGACGAAAAGCCTAAATGAGGTATGTGCATGCCTTCGTTTTTTTTTAATCTCGGTTGAAATGATGCCATTTTAGACTAGAATTTTTTATTTTAATAAAAAAAGACATGGGCCGCCATTTCTTGGGCTTTAACCTATTTCTATCCAGGGGCTGATAAAAAAGGACAAAAGGCTTTTTGTTATAAAATGACCTGGAATATGTGCGAATATTGAGCTGCACGTAAAGTAGATGAGACACAGTATTTAACGAGGTTCGGCTATGCCTACGTCCCCGGAGAGCAGCAGTAGTAACTTTTCCACTATGTAAAATAATAGGGCTACAACTTTAGAGTTTACAATATGTAAGGCTCACTGAATTTTCTCTCTGCTCACTCACCCTATTTCTTCCTTCTCTTCCTCTTCTCTGCCTGACTCTCTTTTCTCTTTTCTTTCCTCCTTTCTCTTTCTTCTCTTCTCTTTCCTCCTTTCCCTTTCTTCTTCTCTTTCCTCCTTTCCCTTTTCCTCTTCTCTTTCCTCCTTTCTCTTTCTTTCTTTCCGTTTCTCTCTTTCTCTTCTATCTACTCTCCATTAGAGGTGCAAAGGCACAATTTATAGGCAAGGAAATGTGATGCCCGTGAATGTGCAATAACTTCATGCACCAAATAGTAAGTGGGCTCCACTACTTTATACTTTACAACACTCCCCCTTGGAGACCACAAATAATATGTCAGTTGTTTCATCAGACTTTGCTTGGAGAAAACCTAGTGAGGTAGAAAACTGATGGAAGGAAGAAAAAAAAAAAAAAAGTACAACAATCTGTATAGCATACTTCTAGATGCTCCCCCTGATTAATATCTCCCCCTGATGTCTTCATAACTATCTTTGGAGTGAGAATCTTTCGGAGTGAGTGAATGATGTAGCCACCAACAATTCATATTGTAAATATATTTCCAGTGAGCTATCTCTATGTAAATCATAGAAATTTTCAGAGTCCGCGTTTCCAACAAAACCTGGGCTATTTGTAAGATCATATGGAAGAATATGCCCATACATGGTGTTATGCGGAGATAGCATCAAATATACCTCACATCATCCCAAAATGATGGTGATGGAGTTGAGCCTTATCTGGAAAATATGATGTCCGGTCCAATATACTTCCGGAAAATCATTAAAGTGTCCAACGGATAATCCTCATAAAAATGCTTCAATACTTTCTTAGTATAAGCAATAATCTCGTTGGTATAATGCTCGATCCTTAAGTCGAGACAAATATTTCTTGAATTCTGCAGAATCTTTAATGTGTTGCAATCACATCAATGTACTCACTGAGGTAATTTATGCATATTAATATTGAGTACAAATTTTGTGCTTCAAGCACATGTCCTTTAGGGACTTGCTTTATGCAATGTCAATCTGCTCAACGGATTTTGTTTAAAAGGGATTAAACTTTATGACACATTATATAGCTTTAACCCAGCTATTTATACATCTTTAGGGAATCACTTCAGGTGATATGCTCTGTGCATTTAATAACCCTTAAAGATAATATGTTGGTCTCCGTATTGTGTAATAAGGGGGGCACAATTGAATCTGTAAATATGGAGAAAACCCAACATTCCTTGTTTCTGCCAGAAATATTGTGTCATACAAAGTAGGTATATTCCCTTTTATTCCGAACACCCAAGTATAACTTTCAGTATTGCCAAATTTGGGGTTCGTACTGTGGGTTTGTTCTTTCACGTTCATTCTCATTTATAATGGAATTACCTCGTTCCATTTTGGCCAATGATATTGTCGACATTTAATAATTGAACGTGGTTCCGATCAACACAGCCCATTGATGATTTGAGTAGCTACTCCAAAACCAAAAATTGTCATTCATCAATTCATGATCAAAAATTGTCATTCATCAATTCATGATCCCACCATTCTCATTTGCACGTGCATGCATCAATTATAAGCATTTCTTTGCTTTTGGGTACCCAAGCCACTTCAGGGGGCTTTTATTATGTGAGAATGTGGATTATAACATCCAATGGAGCGTTATTTTATAGTGGGGCGTGGATAATCTCCATTTAGGGAGTTGGAACATTTAGAACCCATATATCTGTCATGTTGCAGGCATGCCACAGATTAATACATACATGTCAATTAATTTATGGGACTTTAACCCATATTATGGGACTTTAACCCATATAATTTGCTACGCATTAGGCGTGCATAATATCAATATTGACATGTCAAAGGATTGTCCTTTTGGGACTTCAATCCATATCATTTGCTACGCAACAGGCGTGCACCCATATATCTGTCATGCTGCAGGCATGCCACATATTAATACATACATGTCAATTAATTTCTGGGACTTTAACCCGTATTATGGGACTTTAACCCATATAATTTGCTACGCATTAGGCGTGCATAATATCAATATTGACATGTCAAAGGATTGTCCTTTCGGGACTTCAATCCATATCATTTGCTACGCAACAGGCGTGCATCATATTGATCACTGCTATACCCATATTCTGTTCTTATGGGACTTTAATCTGTGCAGTGTATTATCACTGTATCCAACTTGCAATCTGTAAAATTTGCGTTAATAATTCATGGATACATACAAGCCATTCTTTTGGAACGGACTTATCTCCCAATTTGGTTACCTTTCAAGATAAAATATCAAATAGGTATATAAGCATAAAATAACACAAGTATTGTTTACATCCTTAGGTGGGAGAAACTTTTCTCAAGTATCATTCAAGCTCATATCAGCCCAGTAAATATAAAGTATCGCTTGATGATCTTGTTATATCCTGCAAGAGCAAAAATAACAATTCTCTTCTCTGTCAAAAACAAATAACTCTCAGAGTTAGGGTCACTGCATGGATTCATTCTTCAGATGTTCATTCTAAAGAAATAAAATCTCTTATGAACAGAGAGTTATAAAAAGAAAGAAAAGATACAAAAATTGTGATATTGATTGCAAGGTAAGGTAAGCAATCAGGGAAGGAAGCTGGTGGGAGCAGACAATAAGCTCTCATATCTCCTAGTCTAGAAGGACTTCCGGAGATTAGAGCATAAGGTCGCCTTCACAGTTCCCTGATGTAGCGGAAACATGATCAGGGATAGTCTTGCTTCCTGAATGGATGATCAGAGATAGTCTTGCTTCTCGGGCATATTGAGTGCTTACTGATAAGAAAAACAAGTAGATATCGCATCACTAGGTATGGAGTAAACTGGATGTCTTCTGCAAAGAAAATTTCGTTAGTAACACATTTATACACAAATACAATGAATAGGTAGAACCGGTGAATTTCAAATTAACCACAAGAAAATTGCGAGATTCTCGGGATGCTTTTGAAAAAGTAGCTCCGTGAAATCCGTAAAGCAAGATCGGCTTTGAAAATAATACTTGAAAACGCCGAAAGTGCCGACATGCATTATTAGAGGCCACGTGAAGTTTTGGACTCTAGGAAAGAAAAAGATAATATGGGGATTCGAGAAGATATTGGGGTCCTGAAAAACAGTAGCCATATTTCCTCCTATAGATATGGCATTTGCAAAACTTGATTGGAGCAACTGCGTTTCAACTCAAATTTCTTCATTTTCTGAAACTTTAGTTTTCCTAAGACTTTCTTCGAAACCTTCTTAAAAATGGCTTCCTCTTCTTCCTGCCCAAATTATTTCAATTTAAATGATGCTCCCACAACTACCAATGATGCCCAAGTTTGGCGTCCATCCTTTGTATCCCAAAATCGTCATCTCACAGTTAATGATTCTGTGATGATGAATGATGCTACTGCTGTCATAGTAGCTAGGAATTTCATTACTCCGATGGATGAAATGCTGTTAACAGGGAGGTCTGAGGAAGAGGCTATTGATGACTCAATGGCTTTTAGCATTCAGAGTGCTGCTTCTGTTTCTAACATGGCTGATCGTTTGCGTGCTAGAGCAAACGAGGTTGAGAAGATGACAGCTGAAAATTCGTCTCTTCAAAGAATGCTTCATGAGTCTCAACAGGAGGTTGAGAAACTTAAAGGAGAGAATAATTCCTTGTTGAAACTGGTGAGTTCGTACTCTGTTGATACACTGAGAAGGCTAGACATGCTGCAGGTCTCCAATGAAAGAATTTTGGGAGACCACGAGAAGCTCATGGCCAAGCTTAAGAGGCGCCGTACTCTTCCTTCAGAGGCTTCCAGAACATAATGTAATTTTATAGATTTTACAGGGCCTGCACCTTCATTGCAGGTGGAAAAAAATCTATATGTTGTATGTTCCTGTAATAATAATTGCGCACATTCTTAAACTTGCACCTGTGGTTTTTACGTCTTTTCAAAATGACGGTTTGGAACCTTGTGCCTTATAGGTTCAAATAACCACATTGTCTCTCCCAAATTGCATGGTAGCCCGGAACTTTTGGCCTGGGCACAAACTCAGAATTTATTTGCCCTTTTCAAATGGACATGAAATGTGAATTGAGTAAAAGTCATGATAATATCGCAATATAGTAGTGAAGAGCATTAACTACTATATACCCACAACTTCAAGTTCAGGATCTCTCATATATTTGGATCCATGGGCTTCCGGCCCAGATATAACAAAATATGTGGGGAGCCTCAATTCATTATTTCAGGTTTATATTGATATTATCCATTTCGCGGTGTATTCTTAACAACCGGAATTCACAAAATATATTTCTTCCTTGAGGTGTCGATTATAACAAAATCGAACTTTAAATTCATCATCTTCTTATGCCAAAGAAATATGTGGCATACCACAATTTGCAATAATACCTCAAGGCTTGTCCATTTAATTGTTGGAACTTCAGGTTCTCAACACTGTTAAATTTTGAACTTCAGGCCAAAGCCACATATTCTCATGGTATGGATATTTTTACAATTTTCTGTACATATTTCGGGACTTCAAGCCCTTACATAATTGTCCATATTTTGAGGAACTTCTGGCATCTCATTTAATTGTTCATCCATGAGTTTAAGGAACTGCAGGTTCCCTTTTGTATATAGTGACGGTTTACCCAAAATGGTTAATATTTATGCATACGTCACTATTCATGTGAATAGTACTATTCATCAAGTCATGAATACGTATCTATTCATCTGCCAGTACAGTTATCATCAATGTGTACGACACTATGAAACTGCAGGTTCCCTTTTGTATATTGTGACGGTTTACCCAAAATGGTTCATATTTATGCATACGTCACTATTCATGTGAATAGTACTATTCATCAAGTCATGAATACGTATCTATTCATCTGCCAGTACAGTTATCATCAATGTGTACGGCACTATGAACCAATACGGTACTGTTACATCATTAAGGAACTCTAGGTCCTTATTTACATGTCAGGGATCAAGAACCCTTAAGTCCGATTACATGTTTACAAATACAGTACCGGAGAGACTGCCAGCTCTCATATTAATATCATCATCAAGGATCTTCAAGTCCTGATGTAATTGTATGATGAGGATCAAGGAACTTCTGGTCCTGATCTGCATACTGTAAAAACTCATCATACAGCACAATTAATCCATAAAAAAAATTGCTGATAAAAAAAATTACTGGTATGGACGATAAACCCGCACCATACATTTAAATAAAAGTAAAGGCGTGGACGATAAACCCGCACCACCCTTTTAAATAAATGTAAATGTGCAGTAAATTAAATTCATAAATTAAATAGCTTGCTGTATGGACGTTAATCCCGCACCATACCTTAAATAAAATTAAATGTGCGGTAAAGTAAACGTGCTTGTATGGGCACTAATTCTGCTCCATACATTTAAATAAAAGCAAAGGCGTGGACGATAAACCCGCACCACCCTTTTAAATAAATACTGTTGTATGGGTAATAAACCTACACCATACAGTAAATAAAATAAATGTGGGAATAAAAACCACCACTGAACAAGATAAGGAAAGTGTTAGTATTAGTAACGGTCTCCCACTGATAATATGTTTAGTATTACCAAGGGTCCATTTTTGTTAATGGTTAGTAATAGAAAAGCAGATAAATATAGTATATTATATTACCATCAACTTTTCATATATATAATATATATATTGTACTGATATATTAGTGGAAAGCTAGATGCGTTGGCTTTTCTTCTTTACATTAACATAATGGTTAGTAGTATAAATAATAGTGCAGCACAAAATTATACCTGAGAGCTTCTCGTGCTGATAACGTGTTATAAAATGACCTGGAATATGTGCGAATATTGAGCTGCACGTAAAGTAGATGAGACACAGTATTTAACGAGGTTCGGCTATGCCTACGTCCCCGGAGAGCAGCAGTAGTAACTTTTCCACTATGTAAAATAATAGGGCTACAACTTTAGAGTTTACAATATGTAAGGCTCACTGAATTTTCTCTCTGCTCACTCACCCTATTTCTTCCTTCTCTTCCTCTTCTCTGCCTGACTCTCTTTTCTCTTTTCTTTCCTCCTTTCTCTTTCTTCTCTTCTCTTTCCTCCTTTCCCTTTCTTCTTCTCTTTCCTCCTTTCCCTTTTCCTCTTCTCTTTCCTCCTTTCTCTTTCTTTCTTTCCGTTTCTCTCTTTCTCTTCTATCTACTCTCCATTAGAGGTGCAAAGGCACAATTTATAGGCAAGGAAATGTGATGCCCGTGAATGTGCAATAACTTCATGCACCAAATAGTAAGTGGGCTCCACTACTTTATACTTTACAACACTTTTTAAACTTTAGGGCTTTTAACAACAATACTTTCTTCTTCTTCTACAACAATTGGTTATTTGTATTGCTTTTTTTTTTTTTTTTAAACTTATAAATGACATTGTTATTGTTTAAATTATAAGAATATTTGATTTTCAATTTTTTTTTTATATAAAGCTTTTAGCCTTTCAAAATTGCACATCCGCTAAAAATTTTCTAGATATGCCAGTGCTAACAACAACTAGGTATCGAATTCATCACAAAAATATATAATTTTAGTCATTCACATGAACGAACTTGAGACATCTTCCAACAAAATAAAGACAAATACTACTACCATTCCAAAGCCTAGTTGATTTCTTTCTTTCTTTCTTTTATCAAAAGAG
The DNA here is from genome assembly GCF_000346465.2 of Prunus persica. Classification (NCBI taxonomy): domain Eukaryota; kingdom Viridiplantae; phylum Streptophyta; class Magnoliopsida; order Rosales; family Rosaceae; genus Prunus; species Prunus persica. The sequence continues at coordinate 1,093,497 of NC_034010.1, read as the reverse complement.
TAGCAATTTGTTCGAGACCTCATGTGATTTTTCTTTCTTTTTCAATTGGAGATATATATAAAAAGTATGACAGTCGAACTTTTGCTGCTTGTGCAAGAGTTCAATGGTAGGGTAAAGTTATAAGTTTATAATTAGGGTGTATATCGGTTCGAAATCAATATAATTTTACCAATTCGCATCCGATCCAATATAGATTGGAGTATGATTTTTTTCAATCCAATCCAATCATATTAGAGGTTTAAATCCAATTGATATTGAAATGGATGATCGGTTTTCATAATGAAAAATAATAATAATGAAATATGAAACATTTATCATCAAGTTTAACATAATCAAATATTTTAAAATATTAAATATAAATGAAATGCTAGAGAAAATTATTTTAATTTTATAATATATCAAACATAACTCCATAAAATTACTTAAAATGTTTATAACTTTCTTAATGAAAATTACTTAATGAGCAAAATAAGCATGAAACTAACTAGATTGGATTGGATTGGATTTAATGGGATCCTCACAAGCAAATCCATCATCCGATCAAATCATGTCGGTTTTGGAGATTAGGGATCCAATCCAATCCATCAAATCATCAAAACCGATTAATTTTGAATTGGATTGGATTGAATTAGATCGGTCAATTTGGACAGATTGGATTGGATCTTGCACACCCCTATTTATAACTTTGAATTACTTTACTATCACTTCATCCACACCCATGTCACTTGAGTGAAGGTTGATAAACAATTACCATCTATCTCATCCCATCCATCTTGTGTAATTTAGATTGCTTTTTTCTTTGTTTGATGATCTATGTTAGATTCCAGACAGATTGAGTAGTGGTTCACTACTACTAACACCGATATTGTGTCCAACTTAATCATCACTTGCTTAGTCCACTATATGTGGGATTTTACTCAAAAAAACTCCGGTGTTAATAATAACGGAACCACTCATTATATATTGGATTTATTTGATCAAATTTCCGATATATGATATTATTATTTTTTATAGTCAAAATCGATATGTGAGACTTTACATTATTCAACATGCCCTCTGACATAGGACCGCATATATTGGATTGTGCGTACAGCTAATGTCACATCGGTTGTTATTGGTACTTTGTATGAGGGTCCAGTTAATCAGTCAAACTCACACTTGAAAACCACATATTGAGTAAAACTGTTTGGATCAGGTGAGAACGCTTATGTGAGAACATTACATGAGAACACCGTTGGATCTAATCTAACGGCTGCATGAAAAGCAATTGTAAGTGTAAGTGTTGTATTAGAACGAGGCCTTCTTCTCTCTCCTCCCTCCAAAATGTCGAGTCGAAAACAGACGTCCCCTCCAATCCAGCTGTTCGGTTTGTTCAATTAAGTGGCCAATTTTTTTATCAGCTTTGATTGAGCAAGACCAATAACACTGAAGAGAGAGCGCCCCTGCTATTCCTTATTTGATTCCAGGAAGAACACAGAAGTATAGCCCTCATTTTTCTAGGTTTCTCATTCATGCGAAAGAAAGTATTCGTGTATTTTATATTATCATCTTTGTGGTTCAGTCTTTCTGGTCGGAACATTCATCAATCCTTGAGCAACGTCTTGAGTTGGAAACTGGTGACCGCGACCGTTATGTTGTTCTATTGGTTTTGAAATCGTTGAGCACGGTCGAAATAGGGGTTGAGGAAGATGAAAAGTGTTTGGGGTTGACTTCCAGATCTAAAAGGGCGATATTGTCATATTTGTAGAAATTTTGAAATTGGAAATGACTCACGAGGTAAGTGATATACTGTATTTGTCAAGTTTATTATTGGGCATAAGCATGAGTTACATTAGTTTGAATGTAGGTCTTTAATATTTCACCAAAGAATCATTTTCATATCATATGTTAGTTTATATATATATATATATTAAAGCTCTTTGAAAGCATGTGCCAATGTTGGTATGATGGTGGTGAATTCAGGGTTAAATTACAAGAACTGTGAAATGGAGTGTGAAGGACAACTGACATCGAAAGTAAGGTCGGAGTTGAAACCAAAATTGGGACTTGAATTTGATTGCTGTGACGATGTTTTCAATTTCAATAATATGTATGTTGCGAAAGCCGGATTCGACATTCGGTGTTCTACAACGAGAACGTGCACACTGACAAGAGAGGTAACAAGGAAGGAATATGTATGTTGTAAATAGGGGTATTCGTTGACAAGCATTGTTAGTCGTAAGAGAAGACGACGAGGTTGTACTTGAACTGGTTGCAAGGCTAAACTTGCGATATTTAAGGTGAAAGACAAGAATAAGTACATTGTTGTAGGATTTAATGAGGTACACAACCATGACATGACCACAGTTGATAAAGTCCATCTATTGAGATCTCACTGTAGCTTAACAGAGTCTACAAAGGTCTATAGTGCACATATGAGCGAAGTTAATATTCCTGTACATAAACATGTAAGCCTTCTTGAGGTGCAAGTAGGGGGATCGGAAAATGTTGGGTTTGTTAAGAGAGATGTCTATAATTATGTAAGGGACGTGTGTGGAGAGGTGATTGGGCATGATGCAGAGCTGCTTAAGAAGCATTTTTTGGCTAAGCAAGAAAAGAATGAATCCTTTTATTTCAAGATGGAGGTAGATTCGGAAGGAATGATGGGTAATGTTTTTTTTGGTCAGATGCAAAGTCAAGACGAGCTTATGGGTTTTTTGGAGATGTGGTGGTGTTTGATACGACGTTCAACACGAACCGCTATGAGGTGGTATTTGCGCCTTTGTTAGGCATTAATAACCATCGGCAGACAGTGTTGTTTGTTTGTGCATTCCTAGCTAGTGAAACCACGAATTCATTTGTATGGTTGTTAGAGGAATTCAAAAAAGCCATGCCAGGTGAGCCACCTAAAATGATCATCACTGATCAAGATGCAACCATGTCAAAGGCAATTGTTGTAACTCTCCCGACAACATTCCATAGATATTGCATATGGCATATCTTGAATAAGATTACAGACAAACCCGACATTAGGGTATGTTTTTCGGAAATGTGCAAATGCATATGGGTATGGACACGAAAAAAGAATTTGATGCGAAATGGGAGGAAATCATCACAAACAATAGGTTGAAAGACCATGCGTGGCTAAGCTCAATTCATGCTATGCGGGAGAATTGGGATGTCAAGTAGTCAACCAGCCAAAAGTTGTTATTCATTTTTCAAACAATATATTAACCGGAAAAACACATTGATGGAATTCATTGTACGCTTTGAAAGAGCTCTTGGTTCACAAAGACACAAGGAGTTAATGATTGATCATGTTGATGACAATGAAAAACCTCCACTACCATTTCAAACACCAATGCAACATCAAATGGGATGCATTTACACTCAGGAAATTCTTGAAATGTTTGAGAGGGAAGACTTCAAAATAATTTTATGCTTGTTCGAACTTGTAGAGCAAGATGAGACGCACTGCATATACAAACTAAGTGAGCGAGTAAATCTGGGGGTGACACGTGTCGACACATGCCTTTGTTAAAACAAATTTCAAAACTTAGTATAGCCGTGCGGCTATACTATTTTTAAATATAAAAAGCACCCCCAACCATTAGGAGCCAAGTGTCAACCCATGCATTTGTTAAAAAAATTTCAAATCTGAGTATAGCCATGCGGCTCTACTAGTTTTAAATATAAAAAAGCACCTCAACCATTAGGCGCCGCGTGTCAACATATGTCTTTGTTATAAAAATTCAAAACTAAGTATAGCCGTGCGGCTATACTATTTTTAAATACAAAAAAAGACCCAAGCCATTATGCTCCACGTGTCAACACATGTTTTTAAAAAAAAATAAAAACAATGAGTACAGCCGGGAGGCAGTACTCACTTTTTTTAAATAAAAATAATAATAATAAAGAAGAACCTCTATCGTTTAAAGCCACATGTCAAAAACAAGGTATAGCCGCCCCGCTATACTATCTTTTTATTAAAAAATCGTTCGGCTATACTATTTAATTAAAAAATTAATAACAAAAAAAGGACCCTACAAGTTGCATTGGTTTGTACCTTATGGATATTAATTTGCAACATATCCAAAATAGATACTAATCTTCCACTATTTGATATTTTAATATAAGTTTTATACCATATGTTATTCTTACTCAATAATATGTGAGAATTACTTGTATAATACATGAATTTTTTGTCTTCTTGAAAATTTTATTAAAAATACATGTATAAAACATTAGAAATACGTACGTACATGTACAATACGACTATTGTATGTTAGCTTTTTAAAGAAAACGTCAGACGTGTATAGAACACGAATGTATTGTTGAAAAATACATACCTACATATGTGTGTATATATATATATATATAAATTTCGAAACTGAGTATAGCCCTGCGGCTATACTATTTTTTAATACAAAAAAAGCACCCAGCCTTTAAGAGCCACGTGTCAACACAAGTCTTTGGTGGAAAAAAAAAATTTCAAAAATGCGTATAGCCGTGCGGCTATACTATTTTTAAATATAAAAAATGACCCCAGCCATTATGCTCCACGTGTCAACATATGACTTTTTAAAAAAACATGTACAAACAAGGAGTATAGCCGGGCGGCTGTACTCCTTTCTTTTTTCTTTTTTCTTTTTTTTAATTTCAATTTTTTTTAATAAAAATAAAGAAGAGCCTCTATCGTTTAAAGCCACGTGTCAAAAACAAGGTATTGCCGCCCCGCTATACTATTTTTTTAATTCAAAAATCGCTCGGGTATACTATTTAATTAAAAAACTTAATAATAAAAAAGGACCCTCCTAATTGCATTGGTTTGTACCTTATGGATATTAATTCGAAACATATCCAAAATAGATATTAATCTTCCACTATTTGATATTTTAATATAAGTTTTATACCATATGTTATTCTTACTCAATAATATGCGAGAATTATTTGTATAATACGTGAATTTTTTGTTTTCTTAAAAATTTTGTAAAAAATACATGTATAAAACATTAGAAATACGTACGTACATGTACAATACAACTATTGTATGTTAGTTTTTTAAAGAAAATGTGAGATGTGTATAGAACACGAACGTATTGTTGAAAAATACGTACCTACATATGTGTGTGTATAAATTTCAAAACTGAGTATAGCCGTGCGGCTATACTAGGAGCCACGTGTCAACACAAGTCTTTGGTTAAAAAAAAGAATTCCAAAACCGAGTATCGCCGTGCGGCTATACTATTTTTAAAATATAAAAAGGACCCCCCAACCATTAGGAGCCACGTGTCAACCCATTTCTTTTTTTAAAAAATTCAAAACTGAGTATCGCCGTGCGGCTATACTATTTTTTAGGAGCCGCGTGTCAACCCATGCCTTTGTTAAAAAAATTTCAACACTGAGGCAAGCCGTGCGGCTATACTATTTTTAAATGCAAAAAGTACCCCAACCACTAGCCGCCACGTGTCAAACCTGTCTTTTAAAAAAAATTTCAAAACTGCGTATCGCCGTGCGGCTATACTATTTTTAAATATAAAAAATGACCCCGGCCATTATGCTCCACTTGTCAACATATGACTTTTTTAAAAAACATGTACAAACAAGGAGTATAGCCGGTCGGCTGTACTCCCTTCTTTTTTCTTTTTTCTTTTTTTTTTAATTTTAAATTTTCAGTTTTTTTTAAAAAAAAGTAAAAATAAAGAAGAACCTCTATCGTTTAGGGCCACGTGTCAAAAACACGGTATAGCCGCCCCGCTATAGCCGTGCGGCTATACTATTTTTAATGCAAGAAGTACCCCAACCATTAGCCGCCACGTGTCAACCGATTTCTTTTTCTAAAAAATTTCAACACTGAGTATAGCCGTGCGGCTATACGATTTTTTAAATATAAAAAGACCCCCAAACCATTAGCCGCCACGTGTCAACCCATTTCTTTTGCTAAACAAATTCAAAACTGAGTATAGCCGTGCGGCCATACTATTTTTTAAATATAAAAATGACCCCCAAACCATTAGGAGACGCGTGTCAACCCATGCCTTTGTTAAAAAAATTTCAACACTGAGTAAAGCCGTGCGGCTATACTATTTTCAAATGCAAAAAGTACCCCAACCACTAGCCGCCACGTGTCAAACCCTGTCTTAAAAAAAATTTCAAAACTGCGTATAGCCGTGCGGCTATACTATTTTTAAATATAAAAAATGACCCCGGCCATTATGCTCCACTTGTCAACATATGACTTTTTTAAAAAACATGTACAAACAAGGAGTATAGCCGGTCGGCTGTACGCCTTTCTTTTTTCTTTTTTCTTTTTTTTTTTATTTTAAAATTTCAGTTTTTTTTTTAAAAAGTAAAAATAAAGAAGAACCTCTATCGTTTAGGGCCACGTGTCAAAAACACGGTATAGCCGCCCCGCTATAGTATTTTTTTTATTAAAAAATCGCTCGGCTATACGATTTAATTAAAAAAATTAATAATAAAAAAGGACCCTCCTAGTTGCATTGGTTTGTACCTTATGGATATTAATTTGCAACACATCCAAAATTGATTTTGATATTTTAATATAAGTTTTATACAATATGTTATTCTTATTCAATAATATGTGAGAATTTTTTGTATAATACGTGAATTTTTTGTCTTATTGAAAATTTTGTGAAAAATACGTAAAAAATTTAATTTGAATCACAGAGCCCCAAGGCCTAAATGTATTAATTAACCATTGACCCAACTAACTTGGCATTTAACCTTAGGCCATAACCATAAGCCACTCAATTGGGCCACTTGCATAACCAATACAAACTACTCTATTTCCAAGTGTAAGTCTTATAAAGACTTCCAAGGAACTCTATTGTTCCAATGTGGGAACTCAAACATGTGTTGCAATGCCTTGCAAAACTAACAAAACTAAATTATGCTTCACTTTTCAAACGACACTTTCCTCAATTTATTCTAGAAGATGATATTCACGTCTACATGGTGCTAACTGCAACATAATATTCACACAACCTCGTCGTATTTCTGCTGTGTCTGTTGCTGCTCGTATATCCTCTGAAAGGGAAGAGATTCTTGGTGAAACTGTTGGTTATCAAATCCGCCTGGAATCAAAACGTTATGCTCGAAAAAACGTGAATTTTGCACCACTGGAGTACTACTTAGACAGTTGGTAATACAATTTTTCTGATATTTTTCATACACCTGGTTGAGAATTGTACACTGAATGTTAGAAACATTTGTTAGTAAAAAATACCCTCACAAAACCATGTTGTTTTTCATGCCATGCCTGTACTCCAAAGGCACCAAATTTTATGTACTAGTTTTACCTAAAAGCTTCATCATTATGGTAACAGGAAATCTTACTGATACTTGCGTGACCTCCTTCCTCAGCGTCCAGATCTACGATTTATTCTAATGAGTGCCACCATCAATGCGGACTTGTTCTCCAAATACTTGGGAAATTCCTCAACAATACATATACCAGTATAATCATCTTTCTTTTAACTGAATTATTTGAGGCAATCCTGCATTCCCTATCATTCTAAATTTCATTTTCGTTCCCATTGAAATCTACCTGCTTATATTGAATAACATAGACTTATAATCAATGAATAGATAAGGCTTTTAAACTTTAGCTTCAGCAGTTCCTACATTAATATTTTTAAAAGTATTTATGAGGATAGTGCTTTGGCCATGCAGGATGTTGATATTGATGCTCACTCCAGAAATTACAGGACATCTACAAGAAGGTCTCTTGAAGCGTCGTCTGGTTCACAGCTTGACTTGGGTCTGGTAAAGAACTTGCTTTATCACTAGCATGGTTTTGTAGTTTTTTAGGGATTTGTTTTTTTGCTTTGAAGAATTATGCTGCACATTGTGTTGCATCTGACTCTCTAATGAGCATGCTGTCATGCTGACAGAATTTTGTTTGTATGATTGACTAGTTACTTTCATTTTTTATTTGTATAGAGTGCTGTAAAATTCTACTTGTATTCTGGAATTGTGCTGGCTACAAACATAGCAGAGAGTAGTATCACCATAGATGATGTTGTGTATGTCATATACTGTGGAAGGGCAAACATACATAATTAATACCTACAAACACTATTTTCAACACATTCAGATACATAATGGATACCTACTAATACTATTTTCAACATATTAAGATGCAAAACTGATACACTATTTTTAACTCATTAAGATACATAATTTTCACCTACAAACACTATTTTCAACACATTCACATACAGAACTGATACCTACCAACACTATTTTCAATACATTAAGATACATAATTGATCCTTGTGCATCCCAAATCATCTCATATTCACAGTTAAGATTCAATTTTCTCTTTTGCGTTCTACTTCTAATGGTACTTATTATTTGTTTTCCAAACCCTATTAAATCCCTAAAATGATGCCATACACTCACACCACTAGATGGGCAAAGCAGGATTACAATGACCAACACATGAAGGTTCCTGGAATTTTAAGAAAAGACAACAAGCAAGCACAATGCAAAAAAAAAAAAAAAAGGAACAACCAACAGCTGTGAATCTACACTTCAACAAATTACCATAAAAAATTGCGATAAAAAAACAACCCAACTTTTGAAAAAATTAAAGAATATTCGCAGAAAAACTTTAAAAATTAGTTATTATGCTTCAACAAATTACTAGAAACTAGAAAACACTACACAAAAAAGCAACTGAAGCCAATTTATATTTTTGCAAACACAACTACTACAGAGACAGACTACTCTTACCCAGAAAATCAAAACCTAAAATCCTACACCAGAGACAAACTATTCTTACCCAGAAAATCAATGCCCTAAAATCCTAAACATTATTTAAACATTAAGTGAATGCAATATAACATGCAAACTTTAATATGAATGAAAGAGAGGGAATTCGAGAGAAACGTACCTTCTCAGATTTTCAAATGTACACCAAGGAGTTTCTGCGACAAGAGAAATACAAAAATTTATGTCTAGTAGGTATTTTGGGTGTTTAGGATTAATTCATAAATTCATAAATTTATTGACAAGAAAGGCGCAACTGTGAAGTATGGCGCCATTGTCAGGAAGAAGAAAGGTGCGTTTTTTTGAAACAAGCACGACTTGACACTTGAGCTAAGAGGAATTGCAACCTATCCGTTTTTACCATAAGCTTGCTTTTTCTCTTTAACTGTTCAGATAATTTGGATGGCTAGATATGATTCTCGTATAAAGTTCGCACATAAGCGTTCTCACTAGATAACCACTCTTGAGTAAAATGTAAGAGTAAATGCACAATGATTTAGGCCCAGTACGTGGTTTACTTTGTTTGCTTGGTATACAAATCGGACAAGCTGAAGCTGAAATTGTTTACAATTGAGGTACGTGCTGTTCCACATGCAAAACAAAACACAAGAATTTGGACAATCTTCGTACTGCACAAAAGTCTTTCCCAAATGCTCGCTTTAGTAGGGAAAAGAATAGCATAGAAAAGATGATAAAAAAAACATAAACGACTTGGCAAATCGACATTTGAAAGCTGAATTTGCAATTCACTAAACCTAACTATACCACATTGCCGAATGTGAATTGTACCACATTGGTGACCACATCCTCCCATCATATGTGAGAGACAAACAACTCTGACCACTAAGAATTGAATGTGGTCATGTAGCATCGGTCTTGTAGAGTTCACCGTCAGATACATCGTGCTTTCTCCACTTTCACGGCCTCCTTGTTCAAGCAACACTACACTGTAATCGAAATAGGGAGATAGAGAAGAAAGAAATGAAAATTTACAATTGAGAAGAAGGTATACAAAATGAAAGCTGCACTTTAAATGTTTAAAGCAAAGCAAAATTGAAAGAGTTAAGGAAAAAATTAAACCTCACATTAAAAAATAACAGAAATCTTGTTAATAGAATTAAAGAAAAGACAAACCCCAGTTTGTAAAACAAGACATAGAATGTATGTAAATCACCTTAACAAATTTTACCTGCACAGGTGACTAGCATGATTATGCTAACTATACATAGCAGTTGTAGAGGATCTATAGAATGTTTGAATCCAATAAGCATTTGAACTTTTAAAAAAAAAAAAAAAAAAAAAAGAATGGTATGACATAGCATCACAGAATAATATATGTATATTTTGTATCTACCAAAATAATTCATGATAGTATAGTTTTAATACCAGAGACAACTTGTAGAGGATATAACAAACACTAGCAATATTAGTCTACACCCAATACCTTTTAAAAAACAAGACAATCGAACATTAATGTAGTTGATAAGACCATGACGATGATGATCGAACGAAATTAGGATGGTTTACTCATGCAATATGTACATACCTCTAAGAATCTTCTAATACTTGATCTTCCACATTAGAGAGGAATGTGATCTATCAACAGCATAACTTAGTTGAGAAGACACAGACCCCGTTATTTTATGACTCAACAACTTAGACGTCAATAAGGAGAGCAACTCCTTATGCCGTGATTGCTTTCTCTTCAGTACTTGGATATAAGCAAATAAACCAAGCCACTCAACTTCTCCCTTTTCCAATTGAAGTATTGGTTGGAAGTCAGAACCATTATACACAGAACGCATCCTTCTCTTTATGAGCACATACATGTACCTAAAATCAATGCAACAAAAAGATCATAACTCCTCCAAAAAGAGGATGTAAGAAATCTTGTTATACTCAACATTTTGGATAACTGATTGAATGAGATACCTCGTAAGGAAAACCAGTTGTAGCTAGCTTTAAGTATATCAAGATCTTAGTCAATTATTAAAGCTCAACTAACTTCCATGTGGAAAGACTGCTTATTATTGTTGAAAGACTTAGAAAAGATAAAAGACAAAGTAACAGAAGCATACCCCAAAGATCTCTTGATCATGTTAGCATAGGATCTATTGCAAAGTTTCCATATGTTTGATAAGTCGCGAACATAACAATGGAACTTCATTGCACATAACAAGAACGCTTGGTAGATATTTAATCTCACAACAGATGCTGAATTAATGTTGGAATCAAAGAATATTGGATGACATTTAGGTCTCATATAGTCACACAATTTTTCCTTCAAATGACGACTAGGTTGGCCTTGCCAGCTGACAGTAAGAGTTGAACTTAAATGGTTGCTCAAATACCTGATAAACAGATGAAACAAGATACTCAAAAAACTTAGACCAGGAATGATATTGTTTTGACACACTTGATCATAGTGTTACCGTTACAAAAGGCCACAAACATTACAAACATGCAACAGATAATTATCATCCAGGAAAAATGGGTAATTTAAAACAGACATTGCTTTGGTAGACTGTAGACATGATAAATTTATAACCTCTTCGGCAGTGCATGCATAAAACAATAAATATAATTGTTATTAGTCCTAATAAGTTATGAAATATAAAATTAATCATATAAGGGAATTAACTTTGTGTAGTCTGCCTGAACTTCGAGAGTGCAAGAATTGATAAGCAAACCACAATATCGAAGGAATGATATGCCATCTTCACCAAGGTATACCCTGTTTGATGGCGGCCCAGGCATCTGTCGAATATTAAAATTTACGCCAAACTTTTTCTCATTCATGAAGCAGTTGTAATCCCGAAATCCTCTTTGCAACCTGGAGTAGAAGCTAGAAGCCTGCTTCTTTGAAGTTGAAATGAAAAGAAAGTCATCAATAAATCTTACTAGAAAATGACTAGAGGACAAACCAATTTTATCCTCACTACCACTCTGTGCAGCAGAAGCGTCTTCAAAATTATGTTCACTTGATAAATCTACTCTCGCAGGTTCCCAAGTTTTTTCAAGAAATGGAAAGATCACATTCCTGTCCAGATGTCCATAGTATAATGAGCAAAGCAAAGAAGACAAAACACTTCCTTGAGGAATGCCTACACCTTGCAAATAAAACTTCTTATCCAACTGCAGAACATTGCGTTTCACATGTTGATTTAGATTAAAAAATAGCTCCTGCTTCTTCACAGACCTGCTACACTCCTAAGCATTGAAAAAACAAAACTATCAGCTAAAGCTAAAAAGAACAAGAAAGGAATCAGAATCCATCAAGATGCTGAACAAATTTTAAGCAACTACACAAATCTCCATCCCCTTCCCCATGATCAACCTAAACGAGACCTTCACAGTAGCAGATATAAAGTTACGAAAAATCAAATTTTCCAGTAGTAAATTTGACAAACTAGTACCATCTCAATCCTATGTTCGATTATAGTGTTTTGAATACTATTTTTTCTTCAGTTACAATTATTACTTCATTGATATCAAGCAGTTTATTTTTCTGGGATGGCTTGGGGATAGTAAGTTCATGAATATACAAAGTAAAAAAACTACATAAATTAACACAAAAAAAACAGAATAAATAGTGACATATTGAAAAGATATAAAATTAGTTTACAAAACAATGCCAGACACTTTTTCGAGAATACCCAAAATTACCTGATTAACAAGGACACTGTGCAATGATCGGTGTACGACAGAAGATTTAAATCTCGAGCTGGTATTTTGATCCACTAATATAGGCTTCTCATGAACCCACAAAGATTTCTTTGTGCAAAGAACTTCATAAGCATGTTTGAGAAAGTATTCATCTGTTCTTAGGACATCTTTCATTACACAAAGCAGCTTATCCTGGTCAACAGAATCAAAGGCTTTTGACACATCAGAAACAACAATAAATACATCAGGCATCATTGCCGATCCATTCTTCAAACCAATTACAAAAGGGCACAACTTTCTGTAGACATCATTGTAATCAAACACTGATGAACCTAACTTCTCTGGCTCCTTGAATCGTATAGATTTTAAAACAGCATGTGTATCACGAAGAACACGATTCACTGACTTAAAATGTTCAAATCTGACCCTTCTCTGATGCATTTTTGTTCTTCCTAGTCTTCCACCGGACCGATCTCCCAAATAGAACTCTTGCCTTGGCATTCTTGATGATGCTTTTAAATTTGCTAGCAACCTCACTCCATATTCTTTTGGACAAATCCGGAGCTTTGAAAAACCAAATAATCTTTTTCTTATAATCCTTCTAGTTGTTGCAGTATCCAAGTAATGATAGTTCTGAGCTTTCATGCAAGTAACAGTCTTATTCTTCACTTTCTCCCACACTGACTTTTGATAGTAATATAAATCTTGCTTCCCATTCTCACTCTCAGTGACATAGAAGTTGGCTTGCAACAAAGGAACAATTATAGATGAAAATAACCAATAAATCCAGCTTTCTAAGACTTTTTGTTTTACAAGATGTGCGGCATCATTCAATTTAGTGGATCCTTTATTAATTTCTGAACTTTTTCCATCTACGCCTTTTGGTGCCTGATTATTCATGCAGCAGAAATACTGTTTATCTGATAAAAATGGGAACCTAGATGTTTTCAATTTATGCATACATTGCTTTAAAGAAAATTTTTCAAATCTTCTAAGACAAATGAACTTGGAAATATTTCTTCTCAACATTCTCCAGTTAGAAGGAGTTCCTAGCAAATCTGGTGGAATAATACTCCTACAAACAGCCCATACAAAGGACACCACCTGACTTTTCAAGCAGTAAGACTTAATTGCCTCAGAATGAGAATCAATGGCTGCTGGAGAACCATTGCAAGAATCAGTAGTACAACACTGAGATTTCTTCAGTACACTGTTACCCCGCCTTTCTCCCTGATGAGAGTCAAAATCATGTTACCTTCTTATAAGAATGGTGAAAGTATCACAAAACATAAAACAAGAAATATAAAATGTCAAAACTAAAAGCACTTAGTAAGCCAACTTCATGCCTCGTACACTACCATCATACATCTCACAAAATATCAAAATAGAATGCTGACCTCAAAGATGCAACCAGAATTTTTAATAGCATTCGGATTTGGAGATGTAATAAAACAATGCTTCTCCAATAATCTCAAATGATGGCAATGCCGAGCTCTGCGTATGAGAATTTTAAGCGACTTCACAAGTGAGTGATGCCTGTAAAACATAAGCAGGCAATTAACGTTCATGGACAGGAAGACCACACACACACACACACAAGAAATTTGATAGGAAAGACATTATAAATGGCTTAAAAACAAAGATTACAAGCCTAAGATGACCATAATGATCTAAACAAGTTCTCCCACACACAGAGAACAGAAATCCAAAAACTCATAATACAAAACTACTTAAAAACAAAGGTTGTAGGCCTAAAATCAGCAATCCAAATAGTCATTTCCTCATAGTCAACATAATATATCAGGTTTTTGTGCTCCAAGTTACAAACCAGAAACAACTGCAACCAATAATCATCATCAACATATTTATCCAAAATCTGGTCTCATCAATTTGATAAAAGCCAATGAAGGCACATCAAATATTATTTCATTGACCGATGACTATCATTTTATTGAGACAGCTAAACGGTAAAAACAAGAAACAGGTTTTCTCAAATAACTCTCCTACTGAAAGGCATACCTTATCATGTTAAAATAACAAGAAAATATGAATACTGCACCTCAGAATGAATGCACATTCCAGGGGCATGGAATGAAAGACTTCCATTCCAGTGTTTAAAAATTCTGCGAAACAAAAACCAGGGAATACCTTTTATTCCCATTCCCATGTTTCGTTTGTGCAGAAATAGGAATTAAAATTTGTTCAGATTTCCAATAATACCCTTATTAAAAAGGAAGAAATGCCAATCATTTTTAAAGCCAAAAGTTGTATTTTTAGTTTATAATGGGGGCAATTCAGTCACAAGAAAATGAAATAGATCCATTTCCAAAGCAAGGGAAAAGCAAATCCAAGGAGGTCAAAGGGTTTCACGTTCCCTGTTTCATGGGAAGTTGATAAGTTGATAACCACGCAGCAGATATGACATTCCTATGAATATGCTTGCTAAACATGGGAAGGGAATCTCATACCCATTCCCAAGTCACTAATCTGTGAACCAAACAGGTCCTTAGCCATTAGACTCATACTGGCTAGTAACTAAAAGCTACCATCTACGCATTCCTTATAAAACAACTACAACAGATAGTCCGGTACCACTGAAATTGAAGCCAAAACCATAAGGCACCACCAAAATTAAAAATACAAACCATTATTCCTGAACAGCATAAAATTAAAGATTATGTTGTAACTCCAAACTGTTATCAAGAATAATGAGCAGCTTACAGGCATGCAGAACCCATGAGACAAGGACCACTTCCATGAGGACATATCTTGGACAGAGCACTTTCTATGTCCGACATGCCAAAAATACACTTAACAAGAGACTCTGCACCGACAGAATTGGGCTTTACAGAATTCAGCACATCTGAAGATCATTAAGGACAATGCATTCAATATCGTTTGAAAAAGATAATAATAATACACAAAAAAGGCAGCAGGAACGTATAAGTGTACTGCCAAAAGAAACCTAAGATTCTTGGGGAATATATTATAATAGGAAAAGAAAAGAACAAGATGGCAGCATACATAATCATCATTTTCCAGGGAATTATGCATGAAAAGTAAATTGTTGAGATAAATATATGCTGAGATGGTAAGGTATATTTAAAATGGACAACAATGCATAAATAAACAAAATAAAATGCAAAGAATATAAACATATAGATTTTGATCACTTGGTCACTATCGACCTTGAAAATCCAAGGTTACCAATCATTAGGTCAAAATCCAATAGTTTCTTCAAATCCTAGAATTAATGCCAACCATTGGAATTTAATCCAACATATGGTCACCATGGATTCTTATGGTCAATGGTAATCAAGAGACTGGAACTGTACATCTTTCTAGTAAGTATGTATGTATGTACACGTACAGATATATACCACACACCAAAACTAGTACAAAAGGATACGTCTTTTGGGGAAAACTGATAATGAGCGTTCCAAGTTAAAGAACATGGATTTTCTGTCTATTTCAGCCCCTTTGGCAACCTTTTGTGGAACTTGGAACCCCAAACAAGAGCACTGCCATATAAAAACACTTGAGTAAAGTACACATGGACGGCAAATAAACAGAAAAGAAACTTACTAAAGTCTGTAAGCCTCCAACATTTCAGACCTTTTTTTCCAATCAAACGGTATTGAGGAGCCCCTCCAGAGAGGCGGGATTCAGACATTTTACACAAATTTTGAGTAAGAAAATTGGAGGATTTGTCAAAGCACCTTTGTATCATGAAGACCTGAGCTCGGTTTCAAGCAACAAGAAAGCCTGCCAGGTAAGCTCTCTTTGTCAGCAAGAACTGTTGTGAAAGGACCCTTAACGCTGGTTTCTTGAGAAGTTAATTGTCTGCGCTTCCTGCAGCGCTGCCATCTAAATGGTCTTTTACGCTTCTTAAGCCTTTCTGAACTCTGTTGAAGTTCATGATTTAAATTACCCTCATCGCCATCGCTAACAGTGCTGGTTGTTTCCATAGCTGCTTCAGTATGTCCATGCTTATTCCTATCAAATCCACTATCACTGCAGGTAACAGAACTGAATGTTTCATCAGTGCTGAAAGAACTACCAAGCTGCTGTCTCTTCAACATTGACTGTATGTTATCATCTCTTTCCCTCTTTTTCCGGGGTCCTGAGATAAAGTTGCAGTTCAATCATCCGTTAAGAGGTAATTCTAGATATAAGCAAGTAAAACAACATAAGAAGAACAAAAAGCTTAAAAATCATAAATCAGAGACCTGGAGAGATCATAAGAAAAGAAGTGGCTCCATGAAAACACATTATAAATCAACATGGACGTAGAAACACACTGAGTAAGAGCAGACCAAGAAAGATCAGGCATTGTAAATTCCCTAAATCCTGCAACTATGGTGAGGGCATAACTAAGAACCATGATCAATTAGTAACATGTTAAAGGATTAGCATGTTATTTACTATTCTAGCCATATTTCGCATCTCTGAAGAACAGATATTTATCTTATATTCTCTATTCCTTGTGTGTCTAGAATTGTATAATCTATTGACTTCCTGCGCTAACCGTTTAATATGTCTAGTACCCAATATATCACTTGAAAAATGGAACAATCCAATCCCCTGCATTGATCAAGAGAAAAGGAATTGCCACATATACATGCTCAAAACACAATGAAATGCTAAAAAATTTGATCCTTTTATCCCCTAAACACAAAGCGCGACTGCACGTATATGAATCATGATTTTCTCAAGATAATAGAAGATATGTATACGTCTTCTGATTACTTCAAAACACAGTACATTACATTATAAACTCACGATTACCACATGGATTTTGCAATGACTGTTGATGTAGTGCCTGCGGTGCAGGCTTCAACTTCTTCGGACATAAGTTACTGATAGGAAGACCTGTGACCTGCTCATGTTTCTTACGCTGAATTGGCAAAAATATAGACGCATTCCTTAGTAAATAAACCATAATACCATCCCCAACCTGCCATACAAAATTTTCACCATAATTGAATTTCAAAATCCGAACGTAAAACTAAATTGCATCATTAAGCACAAGTAATCAATGTGTAACACTAACATACCCTTTCTAATAGAAGACACCAAGCCGAAGAATTTAGAAGCTCCACAATGGGGCTTGACTGATTACACTGCCAAATACAAACAATAAAAAGAAAAAAACAAACATTATATTCTGTATGTCTATAATGAAATTCCATAAATTCAAAATATAGATAAAAAAAAAAAGAAAACGTATTTACCTTATCATAACCAGTACATATCACATTGGAAGACAGAGGTTGCTCAAGCATCATCACTTCAATCACCGCTCTCACAATCTGAACACAGTAAAACGCAATTTTTACACAAACAAACAAAAACAACACAAGGAACCAAATATATATTCATGTGTATGACTACGAGTACCTCAATTTGGGACCAATGAGAGTCGGGGGAAAAGTGAGCAAGCGTAGGGGCGCGTTCCCAGACGACGTAGCAGTGGTTGAGGAGGTTGCGGTAATCGGAAGGGTCGTGGGGTCGGAGAATGAACGACATGCCGTTGGGCCCGCTGCAGCTGAGGCAACGGCGGCCCTTGCAAAAACGACAGTCGTCGGGGACTGACGACGAGGAATGAGGAGGGAGTAAGGAGGTGATGGCGTCGGCCAATGTGCGCGGCCGGTTATGGAATAACCGGCGGAGGACCTCCGGAACGCAGCGTTTCTTCCGCATTTTCTCGGAAAGTGGGCAGGAAAATTGGAGGCCTGAAAAGTGAACTTTTTTCTTGGTTGGCACAATGGACAGGACTGGACTCTGAAGAGACGAGAAAATCTAACGAATTTTAGAGGGGTAATAAAAGTGCGCCATTTCAGGTCAATTGTTTTTTTGCTGGGCAGTTCCATTAAAAAAGCGCGGATTAGGTTCGGTCAAACCACTAAATTTTACAAGCGTAGTTCCCCTCTTTTCTTGGGATTTTATCACAAATGATTCCCGACGTTTGCGAAATTATCATGTTTCTCTGTAACTCTTTTTTGTGATACTAATGGTAAGGTTATCCTCCACACATCAAAATGATCACCGCTGTTAACTTGTGTCAAATATTTTGTTGAAGTACTGACGTGGCACATGTGGGGAGCCCACATATCCAATGATATAGAGCCACGTGGCTTTAAATATAATATAATATATTTTAAATTTAAAAATATTTTAGTATACTTAAAGACACATGGCTCCATATCATTGAATATGTGAGCTCACCACATATGTCATGTCAGCAATTTAACAGAATATTTGACAGAAGCTAACGGCAGAGACCATTTTGATATGTGAAGGGTAACCTTAAGCACATGGATCATTTGTGATAAAAAGCCTTTCTTTCTTTTTGGATTCAAGGTGGGCAAAAAATTGCACAAACAAAAGCCATTCAAACCAAACTAGTATGAGCAGTTTGGCTTAGTCATTACATTTAAAAGGTGTAATCTTGAATCAACTTAAGCGAAATCGCATTTAATTTGATTCAGTTCATCTTATTTGGAATCAAGTGACTCGATTTGGTGTCGTACGTTATTTAGCAAACCAAAACAGAGAATCGAAAAAATTGGTTTTCACATAAGAAAATCAATTGCAACTTGTCTTACCAGATAACAAGATTTAACCTTCTTCTTGTCTCTTTTTTTTTTTTTTTTGGTGTCTCGATCTGAGTGGTCGTCTCAATGTTATCTTGGTTTTTGAAACACCTAAGAACCCTAATCCATCTCATTCCATACCCGCAACCTCCAACCCTCTCTGTCTTTCATCTCTCTCTGGTTGGTAGAAGCTAAGACGACTCAATTTTCAAGTTATAGTGTTGTCCTTATTAAGTACATTTTTACAATTCCAGAGACCAAATTGCGATGAAAAAAAAAATCTAGAACGAAAGTTGAACAATCTCTTAAAAATAAGGGCAATTGTATAATGAACTCTTTTGTAAGTAGTGTTATTGGTCAGGGAGGGTAAGGTTCAGTTTAGAACCTAAATCATTAACCATACCAACTATGTCATATCATGATTTTCTCAACTGTAACCAACAAAACGTTATCAAAATAGTTCAATTCAATTTACTCGAGATTCTCATGTTGCCCTCGTATCCCATCTCCTCGATATCATTTATATTAAAAGGAAACATATGTTGATTTAGTATTGTCGGAAGTAAAAATGGTAAACTCCCTAACACTTTATGGGGAATTTTGAATATTATCCAAATATGAATATGTATGAAATGCATTGTCGATGCTTCCTTGAAAGGCATTTGCTTTTTGTTACCAACAAAAGGCATTTGCTTTCGCGGCCCATAAAACGACAATTGTCTCCCAATAGTTTGCATTTCTAGCCTTTGAACCACAAAAGGACACATGGATGCCTCAGATTGCAGCCTTTTTTATATTATGCTTAATTGCTTGCGTCCAGATTCACAAAACCGACTTCAAAAGCCAATTGCTCTCCAATTAATTAGGTGCGTGTGTTATGCTTTCAAATTTGCACGAAGTGTTTCTTTTTATTTATTTATTTTTTCTTCCTATTTTGTCGAAAATTAAATTCATTGAAAAACAAGGAAAAAATTACAGAGGGGCTGGATTGGAAGTGGGCTGGTACAACCCACACTCTTATTGGGGGCATAACCTAACATAGCACTTACAAGCAAGAGCTTCTCTCCATGTTTCTTTTTTTTCTTTTTTTCTTTTGTTAGTTGAGAGACAGATTATAGAATGTTTCTTAGTCAATAAATACATAAATAAAGCTAATCAATTTCTTAGAATAATCAAACTAAAAATAGAAATAAACCCTAGTCGCAAAGAAAACCCTCTATAAGAGTCCAAAAACATCCCAGATTGAGGAGAGACAAGAAAAAAACAGTATTTCTGAGTTGTAAGTTTGGCTTAAAATGACGCTTAATGTTAGTAATATGAGTTTGGTAGTTTTTTGTGCACCTCTTATCAACTTTTGTTGCTTTTTTTGAGCTTGTTGCTTTTGCTATTTGACATATTAGCTATGTTGTTGAAAATTTATTTATTGAAATTTGTTAGTTTGTTAGTATCCGAAGCTCGATGGTGAGGATTACGTTAGGATAAAAGATTTGTGATATTAAAAATTGTATAGAGTAAAAATATGGATTCTCATGTCAGATGTATCAAAATTATTGGTAAATAGAAAGAGAAAAAGGGCAAAAGGAAAAGAAAAAAAACTAGATTACGCAAATAGTTATTTTTCTCGACTTGCTATAAACGCGGGCCAAGGAATAATTAAGGGGCCGCACAGAGACAGCGAGCTGGAAACCTCAAGGAGCCAAAAACTCACACTCACACAACAAAGTCAGCCCCACAACCCCAACCACCAGTCAGACCGAGAGACTCACACATTCATCATTTCTATCTCTCTCACTCTCTCTCTCTCTCTACCTTCTTCTTTGAATTTCCAGAACCTCCTCCTCTCCTTCTCTTCAAATCCAAATCCAAACTTTATACTTCTTTGCATATCAATCTTCAACACCCTTTAAACTCATTTGGGTTTCCATCAAAATCCCATCTTGAAGATCCAATTTGGAGTTTTGGTAGATGATCATGTTGCAGCTGTTCTTCACAGTGGCCTTCTCTGCAGTGCCACTGACTCTGTACGTTCCACCACTCAGAAGCCTAAACCCCTTTGTAGAGACCATGGAGGATCTCTTATCCGAGTCAAGATCATACACCAATAGGGTCTACCCACGTGTACGCCATCTTTGGGTTAGGATCTTGGATTGTTTACTTTGCAGCACAAGGTAGATATACACATATATCATAGATCATCATGACTTTTCAATGGATTTCACTTGGTACCATGTAATTGGTTACATCCCACAAACAAACTTCTGAATCTTGTTTTAGCCTTTTGTTTTTGTTTTTGTTTTTGAATTTTTCTTTTTGTTGTGGTAAATAAGGTGTGATGAAGAGTTGGTTTATGGTGTTTGTGGTGGTGTTGTTACTTTGCCAGCCGGATTATCTGTTTATGTTGTAAAGTTTGTCTTGTAATTTCGTGAGATATGTTTTCATGCCATTGCAGAGGTGATATGTTTATTGCTTTGATCGCTTTCTTTTTCGTTGTTGGTTGGATTTTCCGACCTGGGTTTTTTGGGTCTATATCTGAGTTGTCATGGGCAGCTTCGCATATATGGTTTTTCATTTTTATGTTTATAAACGGAAGGAAAGATTCAAACTTAGTTCATGCTCCAACATTAGTAGAAAAAGAAATCATAAGGGCTAAGAGCTAGTTGGTTGGCTCGTACTTGTAATTAGGGAAGTAAGAACTCGAACACAGGATCTCGAATACATGAGTAACTGCTCTTAATCACTTGAATTACAAGTTAATTACGTATAAATAATCTTAGAAAACATGTAACAAATATAACAGTGGTCACTTATGTTATCTGACACTTGCATTTAGGGTTGGACCAGAACTCGAGTGATAAAAATACTTAGCCGACATTTACAATAAGAGTTCGACTTTTGTAAACCCTTACGAATTAAGTTGAGGATGAGGGTACATATGTGATGGCTCATGGTTTTGTTTGAGAATTAATGTGGGATTTTGAGCTGTAATCTTACCCAATCTTCTGATTATAATATAAGAAGAAAGAAAAAAAGAGTGAAGAATAATGGCTGTAAGTATGAGAATGAATTTAACAGATAAATAGATAGATATGAAAGGTATAAAATGCGGCAGATGAATACAAAATAAATGTTCTCATTTGTAACCTCCAATTGTAGGTTTGCAGGCAAGGCCAAAACAAACAAAAAAGGTTGTGAGGTGTCTTTTTGTTTTAATTTGTATGTGGATTAGGTTGGCAAAGGTTTGGCGGTTTGTCATTGTTGGTTTATGGTTCCCATCTGAAATTGGCTTCTCCTCCTTTTGTTTTTGTTTTTATGTTTATTTTTATAAATAACATAAAATGTTAAAGAATTGTAACTCATTGTCAAGTAACCGTTGACTTGACCTATTTGATTGGAACCAATGAATTTTATATATCTTACACTAAACAGTTACATGGCAACTGCTAACCTCGTTAATCTTTTAAGACGAATTCAATACATGGGCAGCCTCTTGTAAAGGAGAAATTTTTTGGTCCGACAGTGAGATTAATTCAGTCGTTCACCCACTCTCACAACTAGGTGGACCCTCTAGTAGGGTACATCCAGGTCTGCCCAATACATGAAAACCCCACTTGGTCGTGAGGGCGAATGAACGGCTGACATTGTCCACGGCCGGACCAAAGAATTTCTCCTCTACAAGTCCATAAACTACATGTCCATAAAATACAGGTATCAAATTAGAAGTAGCCATAACTGAAGGCCTACGGTACATGAAATCCATAAACTCAACAGAAACGGGTCTCTCGATGGTAAAAATTGAAATTTTATTCATATGGGAACTGACTGAGCCCAGTACAATTATTGTGTGGTTAGTACATTACAGTTTTATTTATCAACTCCACATTAATCAAGAACAAACCGAAACTATACTCTATAATGGAAAAAGAATCAATGAATCGTAACAAAGCAAAGAAAAATGAAAAGAATGAAATAATGAGCGTCAAATTCTTGCTCAATGTTGTCCCTTTTTAGTTGGATAGCGTTGTGCAAGGTTTTAGAAACCAAAAAACGTCCATGGTTCTTGCTTCTCTTCCATCAACAATGCAAGCAGTTTTCCCTTTCTCTGTGGAATTCTCCTTGGTCACTTTATTGTTTTGCTCTGCGTCTGCAAGGATTCCCCTTTCCTGCTCATTCAATATAAAAAGTCAATTAGGAAAACTGACAGAAAATGCTTGATTTATAACTAAGCCAGCACATAAGTCTCCTCTATGAGTGGTCTTAGTTCAAGCCGAAAATCAAGTCAAATCCAAAATACGATACTGAAGGTGATAGGAAAAATCAATTAAAAAATCACCAGTAAATTAATAAGGTAATGCATGAATTTACAAGTATATGAAGCATAGTTGTTCTTGTTATGCACAAAATTAACAAAACAGGCCAGGGTGAGGGGCAAATATAAGAGGATCATTATGCAGGCGTAATGTAATGGCCAAAATCATATTCATATCTACCATAGTTTATGATGATAAACTGGAAGAGGATCTTCTGAGCTTTAAAGTGCTGTTCCAGTGTCCATGATTGAAATTTTAGTTTCATCATTTCAACTAAGATATCTATGCTAAAAAGAGCTAGGGTTTTGATTAACACAAAGCTATAAAGTTGAAATGGTGCCCGTTCAAGGATCAGTTTCCAAGCTTTTGCAGAAAAGAAGACACGGATATCTCAGTCCATGTTAGATTGGCTTGACTAGATCAAGGGGCAAGCTTATATATTACTTGGACTAGCTTTATTCAGGTTTTGTTGGGCTATTTTATTTCTTCACCGGGTCATTTAGCATTTTGTTGTTGCCATAAAAAGAGATTGTCATCAACTAACTTACAACCCTTAGATGTAAATTTTCAGTCCTCATATTTCCTTCCCCACCAACTTTTGTAAATCATTGTTAGAGCAAGAATCAGAACCATAGTTTAATTCTTCATGCCACTGATCTTGGTAAAACAAAAATATAACATGAAGAAGTACAAGGACTACATACCATCAGCTTGGACTTGGAAGCTTGTGAAGGTGTCAGTTTGCTTGGGGGCCTCGGGGCAGAAAAGCACTGAGGAGAGGGAGGGTTGGTTCGGATTTGCAGCAAGCTCTCCCCTCCTTTGCGCTTTACACTCTCTAAATTCAGAGAGATTGGGATGTTCTCTGTCTCGTCAATTCTTCTGCATGAGGTCGTCATCAAAAGTTAACAATACTTTCAACCATCAAATGAGCAAGTTTAGGAAAAAACATATATCGATGGCATTCAAGGACACCTAGAAAGATCAATGTCATCAGAAAGTTTAATCATACAATGACTTCCAGCAAGTTTGTACAGTAATTGGATTGTTATCTTTGCATATCAGTCTGACAGTTCTCGTCATATAACCAGCCAACTTGTCAACTTCCAGCCTAAAAGTTATAACAAGAAGAATCCTTGTGCATCTCTACTAGTATAAATGAATTGTATAACAAAGTACAATTAGCAATATCACAAGGGGTAAAATGACAGACTGAGACGCCTATTCCTAAACGGAGTATCATGCCCTAAAAGACAGAAAATAGAGGAAGAATAAACTTACTTGTTCCTCCTCTGCTTCTCCTTGATAATGCTCCCCTCCATTCCTTCAGTTTTCACCTCAAGCAATGGCATGTTCTCTGTTTGCCTCTGAGTTTTCCCTTTACCCACCTCAAGGAATGGCATTCTCTCTGTTTGCCTCCTGGTTTTCCCTTTACCCACCTCAAGCAATGGCATCCTCTCAGTTTGCCTCCCATTCAACTCACCCAAAACCTCACCATTACACTCCTTCTTCACCACCTCTTCTTCCTTCAAACCCCCTAGGCTTTTCCTTACATCCAACCCCTCCACATCCTCTTTCTCCCTCGCTCTCATCGCCATTCTCTTCAATTCGCTGCAGAAGTCTGTAAGCTGATTCAGAATATCTCGCCCTGCAAATAAATTTCTCGCTGACAGCGTGCTTCTCAGCCTCGGAAGCACCTCACTGTTCTGCGGTGTGCTTTCAATTGGCTGCTTCTTCTCTGCGCTTGATTTGATGGTTGCCTTCATGGCCTTTGCTTGGTTAATTGGAGGAGTTGATAGGTTCGGATTCTGATTTTCGCTGTCTTCCTTGACTCTTGAATTATTAATCGGGTAAATTGAAGACTGAGTGAGCCCTCTTCTCTTCAATTTCACATCTCTAAATTAGGAAAGAAAATAAGTTAAGTTCTGTGAAAGTTGAATTATATTGTACTGTGAAATACAAGGGTTCATGGGATTTTCTTGTTACCTCTGGATTTTATCACCAAGTGGAGGAACTTCAGAAACAACAGCTGGGCTTGAAACCTTCTGGAAATCAACAAACAAAGAAATTGGGAACCTTCAGAAAGAAATAAATAAAAGGCACTTATACAAAATCTCTGCTTGGTAGCTCTGAAATGAAATGTGAGGAAAATGAAAATTGGATCTTATGCTGTCGTTGGAACTGCAAAGTGAAACTGGATATGTGTTTTCTGGGCCCATAGAAACGTATGCCAAAGAATCAAAATCTTGATTTTTCTTTTTCCTCGCATATTCTTAGCAACCAAACAGAGTACCAACAAAACGAGAAAGCAAAACCCTCATAATAAAACCAACCAAAAAGAAAGAAAGGCAGTAAAAGTAAGAACCTTGGGAGGTGATGATTTGAGAAAATCTTCAGCCGTCTTTGGATGCTTGCATTCTGCAACAAGAAAATAATGGTCAATAAAAATTAGTATAAATAGAGAAGAAGAATTGAAGTAAATTTGTAATGATTTAAGCTACCGGGTCTGCAGAACCAGGCCTGGTCGTCCACAGAGTTTTGATCTGGGTTCAAGAAATCGAACCACTTGGGTGCGTTTATTTGCTCATAGGCTTTATCCTCAACAAATTTCCATTCTAAGTTTTTCCAATCAATTTTTGCTGGTTCCATATCACACACAGAGTGACACAAAGACCCAGAAACAAAGCGAGCTGTACACTGCAAGAGAGAGAGAGAGAGAGAGAGAGGTGTTGACGTTTTGGGTTTTGGGTTTGGATTTGGAGGAGAAGTGGGGGGAGAGTGGAAGAAGAAGTGACCGTTACAGGAGATGGTGAACGTTGGTGGGGTCGGCGAGGGGTTCTACTAAATTTTCGACCGTTGGAGATTAATTAAATAATTGTTATTGGGGTCGTGGCTTTGGCTGAGTGAGGATCTAGTTTTTGCTTTGATCAGGTGGGATTGCCATTCTTGGATCTGCTCGATTCCGCAACCAGCTGGGTTTTCGGAGTTACACGTGGCTTTTAGCTTATTTTCCTGTGATTTACAAGAGTTGCTAGATGGAATCACATTTTAATTTAGGGATATAATTTAAAAACCAAATAAATTTTGTTTTTAATTTTTCTACAAACCAAACCTCATAAAGGAAATAAAATTATATTTTCTGGTTACTTTCATTAAATTACCAAACATAAAAAAAGAAATCTCACATCACATTTCTCATTTCCATAAGTAAATTTTCCTTTGTGAAATGTATGAATGTTTATATTACAAGATACATGTTCTCCCTCTTCACAAAACCCAGAAGTGCAGTCAATTGCAAACAAAATTTGATCATCAAACTTCAACCAATTTCTTATTTGAATTATTTGTTCCATTTAAAATAGGTCTATATGTTCTAAGTCTCAATTGTTTAATGTTGTATTCCCTTTATTATTTAATTGGATTACATGATTGAATTAAGGATAATTATGGACTTAAGGTCCCAAAACCAAATTGAGCTATGTGAGCCGTTTTATTCATTAGATGAATGAGTTTGATTGAATGGATGGGTTGTAACTAGTGATTGGCTTATAAATTAAATAAAGGCTTGTATGCTTTTCTTCTCTGGGAGCTTCTACAATGAGAAGTTTAGAGTGAGAAGCTTATTTGAGGGGTTCAATCCCACCATCAAACCATTTAAAATGTTTAAATCCATTGATTTCCTCACATTTGTTGATGGTGGGATTGAATCCCTCAAATAAGCTCCTCACTCTAATTTCCTCATTATAGCCTTTCCACTCCTCTCTTATTCTCTGATGTAAATTCTATCTCCCTTGAATTGTAATTCCCTCAAGGCCAATTGGGCTTTGAGTCTTCTATTTCAATTAGTTATGTAATAGGAAGATGGAGGCCCGAAGAAGGAAACAAAATGAGAAAGAAGATTAGTTAGGGATTCTAAGACTAGTCTTGGGTCCAACTCCCACCAACATTGAATGTTTTAAAGTAGTTCAGCTGTGTAATAAAATCAATCACCCACCTTAGACCAAGATTCAACATCTTGACTCGATGTTGATCGAAATTATAAGTCTATAATCATTCATGAGCCTATAGACAACTATATAACCATACTTGAGGAATGCAAAGCATTTCGTTAATAGTAACACATAATCCCAATTTCAAAATAAAAATCCTTTTATGAAATCGATTTGGTTTTTGAAACAAAATAGTGGGAGTATACTATAACTATTAATATGCTTTATGGAGTAATAGTTGTCCTAGGACAATATGTTTTAAATTGTTTAAAAATTAAATAAATGTGACCTAAAACTCCCTCAATCAAATGCTAATATAAAGTCGATAAATTAAAGGCATTTTGATGTCTTTGCTTGGCCTTCCACCATAGTGAAACTCCTAATTAAGTGTGACCAATACATAAAGGCTTGTACTCAGTTATAAGGGGCCTAAAACATAGGACTCTCTCACTTAAAAGGAGGTTCATTTCATACATATGATGTTACAATGGTAAATAACAAGTATGACCAATATTTTATTAAGATGAGGTCATCTTTGAAATTTTACACAAGGCAAATAAGGCGGGCTAAGAATTAACTAGTACAATGGTGCTTCATGATAACATTCAGAAGTTTGCATTTGCTAGAGGTCAAATGAAATGGGCAATCACTTCATGATGTGAATGGGCAAGCGTGCTCTCTCTTTCCTATATGAGAAATCCCAATAATCTATTATGGTGTCATGATCCGGATAATAGAGAGCCTCCTATCCCACTAAGAGTTTTAACCGAAACTCTCAGATTTCATCTTGAGGGATGTGGAATTTGCCAAAAATAGTGGGAGATACTATTTGACTTAATGACCCATGTCAATAGTAATCTAAAAATCAATCTAAGAGTTGGCTATATATATTTGTAGATATGTCTGTAACCGCATTCGCTAAGATCCTAAATAAACACTGTCTATAGGGCCACAACTTTCTATATGAAGGATATATTGTGTTTTTCTTGAAAACGAGATTCATTTAGACATCTGGTTTATCAAAAATTCATTAGATATTCAACATAAGACTTTAAAGAAAATTCTATAACCTAAAAACAAAACCTTTCAAAGGATCTTAAGGTTCAAAGACGTGATGTGCATTACAAAGTACCATACTTGAAATTAAAGAGAAAAAGATAGATATAAACATATTTTAATTTGTATTACTCCACAAATAAGACATAGGAACATGAATAGAAATTGTTGTCTTATTAATATAACCAACATTTATGAACCCCATAGTTTATTACCTACGACAAACTATAGTAAAATGGGTGCAATTCAAATCTAATGTAACAACTCCAATAAATAGCATGCCCCCTTTCATTTGATAACCACGATCTATAAGTTCAATTACTGCAACATGAAGGCACTTCTTACACTTTGTGCTAGAAAGGTTCCTAGTACATTCCACAATACCAAAAAGCCTCATCTCTTCTAACAATTTTACTGACCCTTGAGCTTTCAACGACCCATTCAAAGCTATAGAACTTAATTGAGTGAACAACTTATTGAGTTCCTTTTTAATCAACTTGGGATTATTTTAGCATTCAAAAACTATTTTTATTGCTTCATCCATTCTTGATTACTTGAGAGTATAAGTATGATTGCATACACATAAAATTCCTCCAAGTAGATTCACATTGATTTCGGCTAAATGTTTCATTGTTGTAACATTGATTTAAACTATATGCTTCAAGTTCAACACTTCTAGTTTAATAACACAACACTTGGTTTCATTTGTCTAGCTTAATCATCATTTGTGATTAAGAAAGATGAATTTGTGAAACCACAACTCACTTCATACATCAAATTATGTGCAACTTGGGCTAGGTGCTCTTGCAAAGACTTGAAGAGGATTTGCTGCAAAGAGGTAAAGAAAATGTGCTTGCTGAAAGGTTAGATTGTAGCTGCCTACAGTGATAGTTTGAGCTAAATCTTCTTTCGGTTTTCTTATACTTCTTAACTGAGTAAATCAACCATGCTTTCTTTGTGGGAGAAAAAATTACTGGGCCTTAGACTGTCATTTCAAGAAGACTGAGGTCTGCAAGCCAATGCCCAAGTGGAGCAAAGTAAAAAATTGTCTAAAAGCCCAAGTGAATATGTTGATGGATCAAGAGGATCAAAATGAACCCAAATGAGGTATAATTCTAAGCCTTATTTAACCTCACATATTTAAATAATAGCGATTGGTGGTTGGATTCTAGCTGGAAGGTGGCATTTCTAATCTGAATCTCATATTCACTTAGAGGGCGTTGAATTATATGGCTTGTTTGTTCTCTTTACTACTTCAGCAGAACGTGTTAAAAGACAGAACAAAAAATACGGGAAGACCGTAGTTCAACTAGTCTATGTATAAGAAGACAAAAAAACGAATTCTAAGGAAAATAAATTTTCAACTTGAAAATGAGCACTGGTTTTGCCTAATCTTTTCTCCCGATTGATGCTTTAATGCCTTGATTCCTCACCAGAAACCTCGAGGTTGCAAACTGGGCATACCTAAACAAATACAACAAAAGGAAATGAGAGTGAGTTTAGAGCCGTCGAATTACAAAATGAACATAGCAACATTCTGAATTCTGAAAGGCTAGATTTTAAGGCATTAGCCAACCTTGTTGATACCGAGCCATTTGCTGATGCATTCACTATGGTAAACATGTTTGCATGGCAAGTTGATTTGTCGATCTCCTCTTTTATACCTCATCTGGCAAATCACACACCTGCTTTTCCAAAACTAGTGTTAATGGGCAGATGCCAAAATCTCTCTCTCAAGTTTTCTGAAACTGAAACTGCTAAACGATAAGGGAAAATATGTTCTTCCGCATGTTTACCAATCAGCACTACCTTTTCAATAACTTCTACTACACAAAGTGAACGACTTATCAAATAAAGGGGACCAATTTGGGCACAAACTTGTCCATTTTATCACAGCAATTTTATGCCAATATTATTTTCTTTTCCTTTTTCTTTTTCTTTTTCTTTTTTTGTGTGAAAACAGTGTTAAGACAGTCACCAAAACCAAACAGTAGCATCAGATATTTTACATCTTTTTAAGGATAAGGTAAGAGGGTCCTTCTTTAGAGGTTGTTAAGACAACTCTTGAAGAGAAATGTCACTCCCAGTCACTATAGACTTCTAAAGTGCATTGTTAATGATGATGATGATGATGATAAGATAGATTAGCCTCTTTCACAAGTAGTCCTTCAAATACATAGAGTTCAAGCAGGAAAATTTGTCATTTCTGGTAAGGTAAGCTTTTATGACAAAATATCTGCGTTAGTATAACAAAATGATTTACCAATACAACCCTACCAAACTTGTCGTAATTCCAGAGTGTCTAGAGAGGAAAAATGAAAAAGATAGATGCAATTGCATTTACTTCAGAGATGAGGACAAGAAAGGCAATGAAAAGGTAAGGTCTGCATTTAGGTTTACTTTTGTAGGCAGATACCAAGAGTTAGAATGTTACCTCTCTCCAGATTTCTTTCTTGAGAAGAAGCTTCCACACTTGTATTTTGACGTTGGAAGCAAACTAATAAGTTCGTCAGAAAGACCTCGGCTTTGAGTGCCAACTGCCTCACCCAAGTCAAGTAATTCCTGCAACCAACATAACATAAAACATATCGATAACGTTCATGTAAAGATAAAAATAAATAAATAAAAGAGGTGGTAATATACAAGATACGCTTGTCAGACCTGTGGTTAAAAATAAATAAATAAAAGAGGTGGTAATATACAAGATACGCTTGAAGTTTATAAGGAACCCACTTGTCTTTAGTACCCCCATCGATTTCAAACTTTCATTCATGAACCAGCGTTTTATTAAAATTTTAGGTAATTGAACTTCAGTCTATGTTTCCAAAAATAAACCCTCAAACCCGCATGTCACAAAAGGACGATGACAAACCTTGCCCCAAGTATATTAAGCTTCTATATAGAAAAAGTAGGTGACCTCAATATGTCTCATACCCTTGCCAAGGTATACAGAAGTTTATCGAATATTGCAATAATTTGCTACGGTATGTATATCAAAATATCACCAGCCTTGGTATTGAGACATAAAAGATAAGAACTCATTCACCTGTTTACGTTTATCATATTATACTAGTTTCTGAAGCCTCTAAAGTACCTACAGTTAAAATCTTGTTAATGCACAATATTTGTGGTTTGCGTACAATGAAAACAGTGTTCCCCTTGATTTCAGAATCTATAGAATCATGAAAAGCCAGTTTTATACACTAATAACTTGAAAGAAGCAGGTGAACAAAGTTTAGGGTGGGCAATGTGCAACTTCCCAGGTTTGTGTTAATGCTTGATATTCCTGATGTAGACCAAAAAAACAAAGGTAAAGAAGTTCAACTTCCAACAAGATATACTTCATCTGAAAAAAGCATGCCATAGCAACAATGCAGGACAGTGTGATAAGGTATACATAACAAACCTCATAGGTCATGTTATCAGGATCAATATCCTCTTGCCATACGACCTGCAGAAATGTTTAACATAGAAACAGTGCAGGAATTCAAATTTAAAATACCTAGGTGCATTTATTCCAAAACAAATTAGTACTGGACTTAGTGCACAGTAAATATGCATAAAAACTGACCATATGTAATATAGCAGAAGGAAAACAAGAAACTGCACAAACCACAAAGCAAGATCCATACCTGAGAAGTATTTGTATTTTGCTGATTCTGAATGCCTAAAAAGAAAAATAAATTTCTTTATGGTTAGAGATAAAGTGTTCCAATGACTGGTCAAAAATGACTTCAGAAAACAAGAATGAAGTAAAGCTTCAATGAAAAGTAAAATGAAACAAGGACATTGAAGATCCATGGAGAAATAAATTGCAACAAAATGCACTTTTGGTTTTAACAGCTAGCAAAAACTGCCATGTGGAATATCAAGGAAAAATGGTCTTTCACAACTCCTATTGGCTGGTAGCATAATATTTATTTCAGTCCATACAGTAAGTGGGATACAAATAGGCAGAAGTAAGTTCTGACTAACATTCTTCAGGTGCAGCTTCTGCGACTGCATCTTCTTCTTCTGGATGTGAATCAATGTTTGCAGGCTCTTCTGAATTCATCACTGAAGGGTGTTCCCAAGTCCTCCTGCTGACATCCATTCTGGGCAAATGATCATTTACCTCATAATAATTACCGTAATAAGAATTACTCCCCGGACCAGAGGGTCCAAATTTGTATGAATGCATATTCATTGACCAGTATGCAGTTTCCTGGACAGACAGAATATAAAAATAACACTTCAGCATAGCTAAAATTTCAGTTCATCAAAATTATACCGTATTTCCCTCAGAAAAATGATAAAACGTTACGGTGACATCTTGAATACAACTCATAGTGTTCTGTATAATTCAGAAAATTTGTGCGAAAACTCAAAGTTGACAATCCAAATATACATAGAACAAAAGTAATATACGTCAGAACATATCATCTTCCCAGTTGTTTCAAAATTAATTGCTGTAGGAAACAACATCTTGCACTATAAACTACAGATAAAAACATGAGCAGACTTGGCCTTGCTTCACAGTGATAATGATCATGACAACCTCATTAACTTGTGAGACAAACAAAAATTCCATGAACTCCATTACTGATCATTTTAGAATTTCCTTTTATCGAAAAACAAGCAATTTAATGCATGTAAAATAGAAAGACTAAACAAATGCATCAAAGGAAACAAACTACCCAAGTTCACAAGCAAGATGGATCTGAAACAACCTTACACTATCCAACCACTGCCAAAAGCATGAACAACCTAATGAGGCAGCAAACAACATGACATCACAGAATAACTTTCATAACAAAAGTACGGATCCCAAATGGATAAATCAAACGTGCCTGATCATGCATCGGCATGGCATGGCCATAGTTCATCGGTACATGGGTAACACCTCCAAAGAAGTCCATGAAGCTTTCAGTAGGCGTGTAAGGAAAGTCGGTATCTATGTAATGCACATCCATTTGTCCATTCCCGTTCATTTTGGCACCACTAATTAAACTGAGATTCACATAACAAGCTACAAAACGGAAATGAAATCCTTCAAGACTTGCTCACCAAAAAACAAATCCAAATTTAAAGAACAAGAGAAACTTTCACAATTTATTTATATTTGTGTATGTATGTTGTATGTGTATAGTGTAGTATTATGCTCATGGACTTAGTTGTCTAACTACAAATTAATATTTAAAAAATCTCTTTTTCCAGCATTGGAAAATAAATGTGTGACAATGTTAAAACATATATTCTTGAAATTTGCCAAATTTAGGGCAAAACAAGCACATGCTCAGAAAGACTGAAGCAGAATTTAAAGCCCCGTTTCATCTCTTAATTTTGTATTCTTGTTTGGCTACCAATAAACTGCACGAAAATCAAAGAAATCAAAGCTTCCATACTTCGAAGAAATAAAATTTTCCTTCTTTTTGTTTTGTTTTTCTCGGTAACCAAACGCACGAGAAGGCTTTGGTTAAGAAACGGTACCTCATTCAGCCAAAATACTCCCTTCTCATTTTGCAGCGAAACAAAAATCTAAGATAACCGCAGCAAAAAAAAAAAAGAAAAAAAAAAAGAGACTGAATCAGTAACTTAGAGAAGCCAGAGAAATTGCACTCATAAAGAAACAGAAAGAAAGAAGAAAAAAAAACAGATAATAAGCTCATCTTTAATTTGTTCAATTACACAATTAACAACAAAAAAACGAAATGCTTGAACTCAGAGAGAGAGAGAGAGAGAGAGAGAACATACATTGATAAGGTTGGAGCAGAGAGAAAGAGAGAGAGAGTAGAAATGGGGCTTTTGGTTTACACTTTGCTTTGCATACACAAGAGACACACAGAAGACTACTGTCTCTTTCTTCTCTCTCAGCGAGCGAGTACCTGTGTCACTGTGTGTGAGAGAGACTTTTTCTTCTCTCTCTCTAAAGTAGTTGTGTATTATCCGTAGAGAGAGAGAGTGTGTGTGTTGGTTTGGTTGCTGTTGTTGCGTTTGGGTTTTATTTATGTGCAATCTATTCTATAATCCATCTATCTTTTCTGTTTTATGCAGCAGAAGCCTATATGTACTTTCCAGAGCAGCTATAGATTATAGATTTTGATATTTCATTTCACAAATAATACTACTAATATTATATTGTCGCTGTTTTAGACGGCCATGGCCATGATGCTTGCCCACAGTTTTATTTTACATGGTAATTATGATCATTCACACTTAACAAAAACCACTTAACCGAGTTGAGTATTTCTATTTAATCAATCGAGAGAGTCTAGATATTCGAATTTGAGACTTCTTTCGGTATTTATAGGAGAAATGTCATGTAAAGACTTGACCTCTGTTGTCTTTAAAATTGTTATGTTCATTATTAACATGTTACAAATCTCAAAGTGACAAATGGAAAATAAAAGTAATAATATTTATCTCCTCATCAGTCATTCAAAAGAGCCGTTACTTGTGGACAAATTGATAGTTTCCAAGTTTATACTAGTTTGGATAGTGGGGAAAAGAAAACAAAGAAAGAAGAAAGTGTTTTTACCTTAGAATATACCAAAAAGAAAAAAGAAAAGAAAAAAAAAAAACCAGAGGTTGGCATTGAGTGATTGACCAAGACACAGGTAAAAAGCCGATTTTACAGCCGGTGACATCTGTTTCTGTTGGGCAGGCAGGGCAAGCCGCACTCACCAGAAGCAAACCTGTCTGTCTCTATTCAATCTTTGCCGTACAGCTCAGCTCAGATCAGCTCAAAACTGTGCTGTAAAATCTTCGAGGTTTCTGATCCCTACAATTTGTTTACCTAAAAGCAAAAGTTGTCTGGTCCCTATTCCCCAAACAGCTTTAAAGTGGAAAACAGGATAAGCTTAATTAATAACAAAAGTACCCACAATTGTAAACAAACTTTGGTCCCAACCACCCTCTGGCTTGAAGTACCAAATTTAATTTCCCATGTCCTTGTTTCTTTAAGACTCCCATAAATAAATACGGTGCACGGTCAAAGTTAGAAGGATAAATGTTTTGAATGTGTTGCTGTCTCTTTGGAGGGGGAAATGGAGCGTAGTTTCAACTCATCTCTAAATTTTAATTTACGAATTTATTTAGAAAGTCACTGGAGAATTAATTTAGGAATTCGTTGACACGTAACTTTATTTATTTATTTTGCATATAAATGATATTGAAATAATGTTAATTTTCTCACACACATACTGATCTGCAAGTCAATGTCATTCTTACTCGACACGTAACTTGATTAGAAATATTTCAAAAGTCTCTTGGGCAACTAGACTTTGAAATATTTTAGTATTTCATTGGTAATCGCTGGGGATATATAATCTGAAAGGGTATATTTAAGTAAGGTCCACAAATTTAAATGCCAGCTTTGAACTTTTGAATGAGGCTTTTGAGTCATTACAAAACTATGTAATTGAACTCGTTGAAGGGCACTCATTCATTGGTTGATTCTCCCCAACATGGGTCCAATGAAAGCTTTGTTTGTACGCAACGCAAGGAAGATACAATAGAAAATGATCTTGAGTCTTGAACCTCTGAACCACTGGAGAGTTGTTGTTTTAGCATTTTCTTTTTTCTGTTTCTGAAGATCTATAACATTTTAAAAAAATGCAGAAAAATATTTTTACTTGGATTAAGTCAATACTTGAACCAATGAAAGAATCTTTGGGTATTTGATTCTCACTCCAAATATTAAAGAATGGATTGTCTTATACATGGGCATAACCAGAAAGTGATATCCAGAGAAGTGTTTGAGATTCTACTAGTTTGTTTGAACTTTCCAACTTCTCTGATCGTACAACAAGTTGGCTGGTCCATCAACAATTTGAACAGCAAAAGTAAATACAAGTTGAGCGGCCTAATGTTCTCTTGGAAGACTAATATTGTGAGACTCTGGAACTCGACCGCAAATTCAAATGAGAATCAAGTTTACGAGTGTTTTAGATTCACAGCTCGACAATATGAGCAACTTATGTTGCAAAAGCAGATTGACAAAAGAAAAAAAGAAAAAAAATATCAGTTAGTGTCTGCTTGACATTGCTTATTTTGGGGTCATAATAAGTGATTATTATGAAATTTTTGAAAGCATAGATCCCAAAATTTGAGTCTTTAAGAAGAACTTATTTTTTTTAAATTAAAGAAAAATAATTATTTTATATATAAGTGATATTGGGAGAGAGGAATTCGAAGACATGACCTTAGGGCCTTGTTTGGTTCATAGGAAAGGAAGCTTGGGGATGAGAAATCAATTTCTTTCCTATGTTTGGTAAGTTAGGCATGAGAAATCGTTGTTTGGCACATGGGAAAGTAAGGTCAACATTAAATGCACATTTTTTTCTGACTAATTTGTCATCACTAATAATTTATAATTACAGTTTTATCCAACAACTATTGGTATTCTTTTTTCTTTTTTTTTTTATAATTCATAACAGATTTTTCATATTTTTAATAAGGGTACAATTGGGAAACTAAACAAAATTTATTTTCCATTCCTACTCAAAACAAACATGGAAAAGGAAATAAAGTATATTTTGGGTTACTTTCCAAGCATTATCAAACATGGGAAAGGAATCACCATTTGTCATCCCTTAAGAAATGACATAGAAAATGATTTTCCATCAAATTCGTTCCGTGCACAAAATGAGACCTAAATGCAAAGCCAACTGCTTGTTGCCACTTTGAAACTACAAATCTCTTGCAAAAGAACTCATTCATGAACCGGCTCATGCATTTATTAGGTTCGTGGTTGATGAACTTAAGCATTCAATACTAACCCACCAACCTATGGTTCCATTTTCAATCAAATTTGTGCGCTTAAATTTTAAAATTTGGATCCCACATGCCACAAGAAGAATGTGACATTCAACTTTCTCTCTTTCTGTCATTCAAGCAATAGAAACGTTCATAAAATCCAGCAGTTCTTGGGACCGCAGGGACGTACTGCAACAATATTTATAACATAATAAAAAGGAACCCGGAGACAGATAAAAAGAAGAGAAACCGCTGTTCATCAATATTATATTAATTTCGTAACATAAATATGTTGGTTAATCTGGTTCATAAAAGCTCATTCAATGTTAGAAGTTCAATGGGATAATGGGGAGGGACCATACTAGCACTTGCACCACAAGCAAGGAATTCACGGGGCTTCCAAAAGCTGGTCAAAATTATACAGAAAAGGGATTTGAAGACACTGTTTTATGAAACACAACAGTTGTTCCAAACGATCTCCACTAGCTAAAGTTACTTGGGTTTTTTTTTATTTTTTTTATTTTTTATTTTATAACAGATTGGTTTGATTTAGACCATCATTTGCAGCTAAGGATTGGTTTAGATTGGATAACCAACCAGATTCTAGGTATGTTGAGGGAAAAAATGGAGGTCTAACTTCCAAATTGATATGTTGTAGAAGATGGATTAATCGTTTTTTTAATACAAGCGATATTGAGAAAGAGATAAACAAACTTAAGACATTGGATGCATGAGTAAATGCTCTTAACCACTTGAATTACAAGCTCCTTGCAAAAGAACAGAATAGTCATTAAGCAAACTTATACATTTTAATCCCTAAAAAAGGGTAAGATATCGACACCTCAAAGTACCAGATTGAATGTATCATAAAAAGTTTTGTAAGTTTGTAGCAATCGTTATCTCTACTGGTGCGTTGAAATGAGAAATCAAAGAAGATCATCTGATAAGCATGACATCATCTCTTTGTTCGTTGGTTTTTGGATGGATGGCATAGAGAAGATCGTCTGATAAACATGACATCATTTTGGCTTTTGGTTCTTGGGTGGTTTATCGAATTTTGCAAAGGTATGCATGCATTGCAAAAACTGTAACTAAAATTGCAACTGAGAAAATGTTTGAGAAATATATTTGCTTGCGGATAGGTGGCAATGAGGGTAAAAAAGAAAGCCCATGATACCACACATCCTAAGGTGAAATCCCGTTGCAATTAAGTTTTTCTCCGATCCAAATAGCGACAGCCTTGCGTGAGAGAATTATCTGATCTGAGACATGCATCTTCCCATGATTTTGATGCAATGTTGAGGTGTTGAATGCAATAACATGCATCTTAAGCTTCGTTTGCACGGAGGCATTCAAAATAAATTATTTGAAAGAAGAAAACAAAGCGAGAATCGTTTTGCAGAAAATCTTTCCAAAAGGAAGCACGGAAGGATTCATCAAAATCTTGTTTTAGAATTCAAAGAAACTAAAACAGACTAAAAACAGTTTGTGGAAAAGCCAAGAAGCTTAAAACTTTCTGTTCACTACGGATTTGCATAAACCAGCATTTGTTGTATAATGAGATTATGCTAATTTCGGAATCAATTATTTGCTAGACCAACCAAATTGTTCTGGGAGTACAACAATTTGACATCATTGAAGGAAAAAAGATGTATTTGACTTTCATAAAGTAGAAAAAAGCCAGAACAAAAACACACATAAATAACCTGCAAATCATATGAATGAAACTCCAAGATAAGTGGCATTTTCCACCACTCAATAATCTGGTTTTATGGGAACAAAACTCAATCCCATTGTAAAAATCGGTTTGGGATTAACTCCCCTATAACTGAATTATTTTAAGGAAAATTTTGCCGAAACAAGTTCTTCAAACTCAAAAAGATTTTCATCACCATCTAATAATGCTATCTGGCTTGGGAGGAACTACATTCTTAGGCACCACCAGATCCATACTTCTTCCCGAACACGACCAGCTGTAGCTTATCATAACCAGAAAGGACACCAGCACCAGCAATGGCACGGAGGATGTTGGCACCAGCACCCTTAAAGAGAGACTTGGCACCCTCATTCTTCAAGATCTGCTTGAAGGCATCCAGGGAGCTCTTGTACTTGACAGCTTCACCGGAGGTCATCATCATTCTTCTGCGAACAGTGTCAATTGGGTAGGAAGCAAGACCAGCACCATTGGTGATGAGCCAACCAAGGGCAAAGCTGGCGAAGAAACTATCCTGTAGTTTTTAAAACAAACAAAAAAGCGAAACGTCAAAAAGTTGAAAGCAAAGGGTTTTACATTCATATTGCAGTTCATAAGGTCAATAACGCCAATCCAAACAATTATAGGGAAAGACAACTTAACCTTGACTCAATTAATTGAAAATAGACAAGGGCTAAGGTCAACAAATTGCACCATTGTGACATATGATCCTTTTGGAACCAACAAAACAATAAATGCTTTATAGGACTATTTCTAATGCTTAACAACTGACACCAAGCAAAACAAGGGGAAGCCAAAAATAACAAGCAGAACAATAGACAAATCATACAACAATATGCCAAAAGACTTCTAATTTTGAGAAATAAAATAATGACTAATATAAGAAAATTTGTGCCATAAGTATGCAGATAAAATATATGATAATTACGCAAAAAGCAACGAAAAATATCTTAATTCATTCAACAAGCCACATTAGTAAATGCAACCCTATCATAAGACCATATAACCATGAACCAAGAGGTTATGAATCAGAGTAGTCCACTAACCTGCAAACCTCCAGTCAGGACCACAGGCTTCAATGAATCATACAATCCAAAGTAGAGACCACGGTACACAATAATACCAACACAAGATATGTTGAATCCACGGTAAAGACCAGCAAGGCCATCAGATTTTAATGTCTTCCTGTAGACATCAACAAGACCATTGAATTGTCTTTCTCCTCCCTTCTTTGCAGCTTTAGCATCATTAGCCAAACGGGTACGAGCATAATCCAAAGAGTACACAAAGAGAAGGGAAGAAGCACCAGCTGCACCTCCTGATGCCAAGTTACCAGCGAACCATTTCCAGTAACCATCCCTGTCTTTCTTGAAGTTGAATAGCCTCTTAAAGTAATCCTTGAATGCAAAGTTCAAGGCCTGTAATAAATTCCAAGATATTTTAGCAAACGTTCATATGAATAGAAAAAATTCAAGAAAATAACTTTAAAACAGATAACATTGCGAACCTGTGTAGGGAAGTAACGGATGACATTGGCAGTGTTCCCTCTCCACAATGAACCAAACCCCTCTTCCTTGATTGTCCTGCCAAAGCAGTCACCAATGCCCTTGTAGGGTTCAGACAACCGACCAGTTTTGATCATTTCATCCTGGTTCTGAATCAAAAGTTTAACACGCTCAATTGGAGCAGCAGCAGTTTTAGATACAGCAGCAGAGACTCCACCCATAAGAAAATCAATAAGAAAGTGGCCTTTCTCTGCAGGGGCTTGGACAAAGATTGGGGATGCAGTTGATGGAACCAAAGATAGATCAGTTGTAGCTCTGCATGCTGGCATAAAGGGATACTGCAATGCAGCATTAGAGTAGTTCCCATATGCACGCCTTTGGTACATCCCCGGTCTTTGGAAGCCACTATCGTATCCCTGAATAGATTGCTGAAGGAGCTGGCCGGCTACCTTCTGAACAACAGAAGGGTGTTGAACCTGATCAACCATTGTGACTTAGCCTACAAGAATGTGCATAAACAATGTTAAAAACAGAAACCACCCAGAGAAAGAAAAATAATAAACTTTCCTGAACCAAGTAAAATATAATTTCAAGAAAGAACAACACTATTTGTTCAAAACTTAACTGCCATAAAACATTGTATAAAAGCATCAAATCACACCAAACAAACAGCTATAAAATCAATCATTCTTTCATAGAGACAGATACCAAAAGAGGACGAGCCTTTGATTACTGGATGATCTCAAAGGGTAGGAGATAAGATAGTTAAAACCATATACGTACTTATAAAATAATATATTCCATAATCTGTCTAATGATCTTCGTACTTTTTTCTGTTACAGATGTAGACAACATTATGATGTCATTAAAGAAAGAAAAAATCATCAGCACTTCAGATATAGCACATAGCTTCATGAAGTGGAGGAGCTAAACATGCTCCAACCATCAAGTAAAGAAATACTGAAATATCAACTCGATTAATTTGCCAAACTTGAAACTGATATGATGATCTCTTTTTCTCTATATAACGAAAATAAAGTTCTAACGAAAATGTATGTGATAATAAATATGAAAAACAAAACAACTATATTAGCTGGTATTCACAAATTGTTGCATTACTTTTAGAAATATACTCAAGCAATACAAATCCAATACAAAATAACATAAACTGAATGGGAATCCACTTTTGGTTTTGAACATCAACAAAATTACCAATTTCAAATATCCAATCCATTAACCTAGAAGATCACATCAATCCAATTTGACAGTATACACAAAAAACAAAACCCATATCATCTAAAAATGACTTCAGTAGACAAAGGATCCGACTAAACAAATTAACTACTTTGAGTGTTAGCATTTAGCATCAAAACCAATCATTTCCTTGCTAACGCGGTAGCAACTTACTGATTGGAAATTGAATTCACATACACACAAATTAGTTTAAGCGCAATTGTGCAATTATAAAAACTAGTTGCTTAAAGCTCAAAACACCAAAAATTCCCAATCAAAAATCGCGAATTAATCTGAGATCATTGGACCAAGAGTAAAAACCCGGAATAAAATTATTATTTTATAATTGCAACACGATATTATCACTCACGCTCTTCGGGCCGAAATCCAAACTAAATTTAAATTTGAAATTTAGTG
This sequence comes from Prunus persica, assembly GCF_000346465.2. Taxonomy (NCBI): domain Eukaryota; kingdom Viridiplantae; phylum Streptophyta; class Magnoliopsida; order Rosales; family Rosaceae; genus Prunus; species Prunus persica. Next base: position 1,051,509 of record NC_034010.1, on the reverse strand, counting down.
AAATATAAAAACAAAAAGTTTGAAAATGACCAAAACAGACCAGATCTTAATGGATCCAGATCTGTAATCAACAAATAAGCAACTAGAATGAAAATGAAAACAAGTCTACCACATAAATGGCACTTAAAAACTCAGATCTGAGAAAGATGAACAGAAATGAAACATTAAAAGCATACAAATCCAGTAGATCAGATTTCACTACAACAGGTAGCAAATGCAGAAAAACAGAAACAAAACAATCAGATCTTGAAACTACAGAAACGATACTATAATTTACCTTTGAAATGAAAAAGAACACAGATCTGAAAGAGGAAAAAAATACGGAGATATAGAGTAGTTTCAGATCTAAAAATAACTAGCAGATATTTTCATTGAATTTCGTATACCTTTGGAGGAAATGAGAAGCGATTGATGGCTGCGGGGGACTCCGCTTTGAGCTCTACGCAGAAATGCTCAAAGACAGAGACTGTGTGTGGAGGAGACGAGTTTTTGGGAGCAGCAAAGCTACCCTTTTATTGGCTGACCGCTGACCTTTCCAAAGAGAACAAGTGTTGTATGGCTGAAATCACAGCCGTTAACGTTTGGATCTGACGGTTCATATTTCACATCTTTGAATCATATCTTAGTCAAAGTAGACGTCGCCGTAACGACTATGTAATGTTGTGGTGGGTTAGCCCAACTTGGGAAATGTATTGGGCTAGGCTCAAAAAATTGAATAGTTTTGATATATATGCTTGTGCCCTAAACCCAAAAAGTATATTGAACTTTTTCTTTTTTCCTTTCGGGTGTAGAAAAGGGTGTGGGAAAAATTCTCTACCACTCGAGCTACAAGTCTCGTTGATCTTCATCTTTAAGTTAGGCACATGCTCGCCGTTGTACGATCTAATTACCTTTGGTAATAAAAACAATCACTACGACCACTATGTTAAAATTTTCCTCTCCAAAAGCTATTGAACGATTTGGCTATGCTCCATGTGAAAGAACCATGAGAAGGAAATGATGAAAGAAAAATGAGTTCATCTTCCATTGATCAGCCACTCAATATATATACAAGATTTTATCTATGCGACTTGATACACAAGACTTTTAAGTCTTGGAGTGCAAGACAAGTTTACATATATAATACACAAGCTTTGAAGACAGTTTAGCCCATTTAAAGAAAACCCAATCAGCCCACATCTCTATTTAAGTCCTTTCTTATAATTTCTTTTGTTTAAAAAAAAAAAAAAAGGTTATAAACTGGGCTATTTAGTACCGCCAATTAAAATGGGCTGACCCAGATTTTTCAACCACAAAAGTGAAGCCATCATCATAGGAAACATGCCACCCCCTTTCTGGTACCCCAATTTCATTTCAGTAATTCTCTGTGTCTCTCACAAGAATAGAACATTTTTCATGGCGCTGGCTCTGGGTATTCCTCAAAGTTTCTTATGCAGGACATCAAATGGCTCAAAGATGAAGCTGTGCTCAAATATTAGCGACGGCAAAACAAGCACATCCCAAACCCAAACGAAGAAGCGGTGCTTGAGGTGCAACACCCTCTACACAGACAAAGACAATTCCCCTACCGCTTGCTCCTTTCACGGCCACACCACTGGTAATATACATATCACAAATTCACATGCTTCGCCTTTTGATTTCTTCCCCCACATGCTCATTGGGACCATGTGAGGCCTACTAAAAGTATATTTCCTTATGATTGAATGATATCGATAATAACAGTAAACTTGTTCGCCAAATAATGTGTCACGACTCTTGTTAGAAATAAATGAGATTCAGAGTAAACTTGTAATTGAATAAGCACATTAAAATGATAATTGGTTTTGGATTGTGTAGGAGAGAAGGGATTATTTGCAATGGCCCCACCACACCAAGGGATTGATGGAGAGTGGAGTGATAGGTCTGGAGTGATTGTGTACAGATGGAATGAGAAGAGCAAGAGACCAAACACTGGAAGTGGGAATTGGAAGAAGAGATGGAGCTGTTGTCAAGAGTATGATGAAAATGCCACACCTTGTCAAAGGGGATGCCATGTTTCCTATGATGATGGCTTCACTTTGTATTAATTAGCCACAATTCAATTGCTTCAAATAATTAATGTATCATCACTTGTTAATTTAGAGTATGTTATATGGTTCACAAATGCCCATATCAATCTGATTTTGTAATTTCTTTTTTGCACTCAACTTTGCTTTGATGGATGTGATCAGATTCCATTGAAATTTGAAATAATTCTCTGTTTTGGTTAACTTGAAGTCCATCAAAACTACATTGGCATTCAACCAATTGTTCATCATTTTGCTAGTTCAATTTGGACACTTCAGAAAACGAAAGTCATTCAAAATAAGGGGCATTGTACGAGAAATCAAATCATACATAAATGATAGAAGCCTCGAACACAAGTATAATGCCTTGAGGTGTTCAAAAATGGTTGAAGTAGACGAATATGATTAACAGGGAGTTTCTCATATATGCAGAAGCTAAGCTATATATGTAAGCCTCACATAACTCATAGCACTTACATTTACAAATCTTATTTCCAAATTCTAACAACCACCCATCCACATAAATTCTGAAAAGATTTACTTCAAATTCCTTTGGCTCTTTTCCCCCAACTCCAGCACTTATAAAATTACAGGTGGGTTCAGAAGTCTTTTTATTTCATAACTGAAATCTATATTGTATTTCAAATGTGCACAGCAGAACCACATTGTTAGAAGAAAAAGAAGGCATCAACGCAAACTAGAAGGAGCCAATAGTTTTAAAAGACTCATGAACATGCTTCAACATGTCATGGTCACGGTTCCACTCAGGCGTAGGCGCATTCACAAAATGAGCATAGAGCTTGTTCTGTGCACAAGTCACTGAAATCAAACTATGAGCAGCAACGCCGTCGATTTCATACACGTAGTAAACTTGTCCCTTCTCGTCCTTCTTCTCCTCCGACGTCACATTGTCCGCGCTAGCTAGCAAGTCCTGCAAGTTCACATCTGATAAAGCCAAATTGTTCAGTACCAAGTCCTTTGGTGCTAGTTGCCTGAACCCAGAAAGGAACGTCAAGTACTCTTTCTCTGACTTCTTCTTCGGGTTATAAAATTCGCTATCAGTTCCATTTGTACCTGTTCATCAACAAATAGTAACCGAGTCACATTTTTTTTCTATTTAAATTCAGAGTCTCATAACATAATATTTATTTATAATTAAGCATCGCAACAAATGTATATAGTAGCGTATATATGTATATATGTACCCTTTTCGACTTTCGATACCAAACGCTCTTTCCAACCATCTGGCACGTCATAGACATACTCGGCGGAGTCTTTCCTGTTAGAGTTGCCACCGTAGCCGCCATAGTTGGCGGCGCTGGCGGCAGTGCCGTAGTAGACTTGGTAAGTTGTTGCTGCTGTGGAGTCTGCTAATGAGGGTGGAGTGGCGGTTAGGATGGCGGCGGTGGCGGCGGTGGCTGTTAATGTGGTGGTTAAGGTAGTTAGGAGTGGTTTGGAGGGTGGGATGGGGAGGTGGGATTTGGATGGTGGTGGAGTTTGAGGTGGTTTTGGAGAAGTGATGGTGGTATTGGGGGTGTTGGTGGTGGTGGTGGAGAAGAAGGTGGAGGGGGAGAACATGGTAGCCATGGGATGGGATTGGATAGAGGGGTGTGGTTCTTTCCTTGTCTTTCTTATCTTTGATTTAAGATTTTCCTTATCCTATGTGGTGGGAAAAAGTTGGGGTATTTGGCCATTGACCAATCATGCAAACCGCAAGATGGACCCTTCAGGATGGATGGACTACTTATCAATGTTTATTATTCATGAACTAATTCTTGATATGGGAGGGGTTTTTTTTTTTCTTCTTTTTTTCCATAATATTTGAAGATGTCTAGATTCTCCTATATAAGAAGACTTCGTTTGGTGGCTCGCTATGTACTCTATTTCAATTGAATTTGACCAATGTCTGGTGCAATTTGTTTGTTGAACTTATAATGGTTGGAATTGAACTTATTAAAATGGATAAGAATTCAACATATTACAAGTCCTATTATGATGAATAAGACTCATAAAAACTAGATTGGGCTAAATTTCAATTCAATTTAGGTCGAGCCACTAAATAAGGCTGAAAAGTTGTTTATTTTTATTTTTTAGTACAACTTACAAGTGATAGTCATGAGGGTTTGAACTTGAGACCTCTAGTCTGCAAATCAAGCTCCTTTTTCACAAGCTGAAAAGTTTTATACATGAAGTGTGTGCTCCGAAAGTTAATACAATATAAGTTTGTATATTGTTCGCAAGAAAAATACTTAGGAAACCATATTATTGTACATTGTATAATAACTGTTGAGGCTCAAAAAATCCAAAGTTTGTCCAAATTTATTTTCGGCCCAGTACAACACCAAGCGAAAAATCCTTATTTAAGCAACATGCCACGCTACAAGCTTAAGTGGGCCCAAGCCAAGCGAATGTCTGGGGCTTGCTGAGCGGGTTGTGGTATGGATGGTTACGAGTATTCATAAGGCCCATTGATGGTCCAAGGAGTGGAAGTTTTGGGCTACTTGGGAGCATCAAAACTCAAGCCCATTCCTTGAGCCCAAACATATGGGTAAGCATGAGAGAAAACCTAGTGGCCCAATAGCTTAGGAAAATATCCAATGACTTGCAAACACTTGGAGAAATCCCACATCAGCCAAAATATCCAGCACCTTAAGCAAACTCACAGGCCGCTGTAAACAAAATACCAATAGCCCAGCCCAGCATCGTGGAAAATATCCAGCATATCTGTCAAAACCATCAAAACCAAGCAAACCCATGTGTTGATCACCTTTTTTGACTAGCACCCTTACCCATTTTTTCCTCTTCAAGCTTTGGTAAGAAAACAAAAAACAAAAGTGGGTGGCTCCTCACCCACATGGAGAAGTCCAGCTGCCTGAGGACCTTGGAACTCCAAAAAGCTTCATGCCTACATGCTTAGGCTAGGGAAGTTTCACCAAATAAGATGGAATGGAAGAAAGTGAAGGAAAATGTGAGAGGGTGGCTTGATAAAATTAAGGTTTTCAGTGCCTATAAAAGGAGCCAATTTCTACCCAGCAAAGACAACTCACTTAGGTCGCTGCAAGCCTCCCAAAAACAGTGAGAATTCATCGAAGGCAAGCATCCCCTCTGGAACCTTTCAATTTCATGCTTTGTTCTTCCATATTCCTTCTTTCTCTCTTTCAAAACCCACATCTAGAGAAAGCAAGCATCATTTTTCATCTCTGGAACCCTTCGATTTCAAGCATTGTTCTTCCATTGCTTCCCATTTTCTCTTATGTCAAATCACCTAGGAACTTGACGAAGCTTTCGTCAAGCTGCTGGAAATATGCTAAAGCCACCTATGCTTTCATCTTCTTCCTCTCTTTCCATAAACACGCATCCAGAGAGCAATCAAACTCTCTCTTCCCCTTACTTCGAGCATCTGTTTCTCATAGGAAACCCAAGCATTCTCTCTCTCTCATGCTAAACTCATGAATGCTCAACTCCCATGTCATAAGCTTTGCATGCCAAGCTAAGAATTTATCTGTAAGCGACTGCTTCTCATAGGAAACCCAAGCCTTCTCTCTCTCTCATGCTAAACTCATGAATGCTCAGCTCCCATGCCACAAGCTTCTCATGCCAAGCCAAGAATTTATCTGTAAGTGACTGTTGATTTCATTGGTGAAGAAGACCAAAGTGTTTCATAAGGCTCAGCTACCCTTTCGAAACACTCTTGGGGCTTGATCCTTGAACTCAGACACAGGGGCAGCTTCACCTGTTTCTCTTTTTCGGCAGCCTAAGCTCATTCGTCAGGCTGTTGGAATAAAAAGACCCCTACATAAATTGGCAACTATGCTGGGGATTAGGCCACTATCTTCACCAATACCTCCAATCAGAAGCAATAAACTAGAGAAAAGAAAGAGATAAGAACATTCCCTCTTTCTTTCTTTTTTTTCCTTTTGTTGGCTATCTACTTTGCAGAACAAACATGATATAGATTACTCACATGCTCCCTTTATTTGTGTCTTAGATCTCCATTCTCAAGCAAAACCAAATCTTGTACGAGGACTGGGGGCCTAGGCAAATTCATCATTCATGCCATTAAGCTAACTACACATGCAAACTCCAAAATACTTGGGGGCTTCATGCCAAGCAAATTTGTAAAAAAAAAAAAAAAAGAGTCAAGCATAGGCATCTCAGAGTTTCTCATGTTAAACCAAGCTATACCTCAGTTCCAAGAGCTGTGTGAACATTATTCACATCCTCATAGCAAGTCCAAGCTATATCATTCTAAGCCAAGTTAAATTCTTCCAGCTCCTACTCTACAAGCAAAGAATTTCTGGCACTTGCCTTATTTCAAATCTTCTTAGCCCTTTCCTTATTTCAAACATCATGCCAGTGTATATGCTCTTTAACCCCCCAAAGCTCAATTTATCCTTGCAACAATTCAACAAACTCATTTGTCAAGCATTTGACAAATTCACAGGGCGTAATACCAATCCACATGCCAAGAAATTTCATTTCATTCAAGCATTCCAAGCAACTCAGGCATTTCAAGCAAATTGAATATCTCATGCCCTTGCGACGAAGCCATACAATATCATGCTCTCACGACAATATTACTCAAGATCATGCTCTAGCAATGCCCAGATCAGCACTCAATTCCAAGAGAAAGGACATGCTAAATTCTCAAACAAAAGCAACATGCCAAGAAAAACTTATACACAAGTTTTTCAACCATTCTAGCTGAAACCTCCCACATTTAGAAAATCACTAGAAATCAAGTTTACAACCAACAACTCCCAAACTTTCCAGATTCGAGAACTAGACATATCAAGCTTCATTTTCCCAAAATTTCATTGAATTTAGAGCTAGGAAAGCATGTCAAACAGATTCCTGAAACAGCCCATACAGCAGGAACTGCACAGCTCCAGCAGCTTAACCCTTACTTTGAAATTCCATTGAAAATTCATTTTTGCTTCAAGTGACGCAAAACCAATTCCAACATAACCATTGAGAAGTCCATTTTCATGTCTCAAAAGCTCCAACTCAGATGCGAAAAGAAACATTTCAAAAGTTCAAAAAATAGCCAGCAAGCTACTTTGAGATATTTTGACAAACACTTGGCATGCATTACCCAAGTGAGCTCGTATGACTCTTGTTTATCACCAAACTAGAATCTTAAACCAGAAGCTCAACCTCAAAATTCGACTTACAGTTCACAAATGCTGGGAAATACAGAGGAACTCAAGCATTCACGTATAGAAAACAAGCATGCAACAAAGGCATCCACATCAATCCAAGAACATGCTTCAGAAAAATGAAGGTAGAGAACACTACAATGGTTGGATGATCTTCGATTTTGGATATGTTATAAATAACATAATTTCGAGCAAATTTTGTGAAGCAAATGCAATCATCCAAGCATAATAAGTTAAAGACACATGCAGAAGCAGAATCTGCAGAAACTCACCAGCCATGGATGAACACAGAAGTTGCAGACCAAGTTTGAGGTATCAAAAAAATTCAAAGAATTCTACAAATTTTACAGGCTATAGTACTCGAGTAGATGAACAACTTTCATCAAGGAAGTTTTCTGATCCGAGCTTCCGAAATATGACTTATGTACTAATGCACAATACCCACGGGTTTGAGTCTTGAAGAAGAAGAAAAAAAAAACCAGAAAATAATTCATGCCAAGCCAAGTCACGTTCTTCAGGCACATGCCCTATTCCATGTCAAACAAAACATTTTTCAACACCTGCTCTATTTCAAACATCCTTCCAGCACATGCCTTACTTCAAATACCCTTCCAGCACATGCCCTATTTCAAGCATTCTTCCAATATCTAGCCATCATGTCGCGTGCTATCACCTTTATTGAGGTTTTGTCTGCCAAATTCAAGTGTTCTGGGGCTGGTGCTGTAAACTCAATACAAGATACAAGCAAGCATACACTCCAATGCTAAGCATCAAGCCAAAATCAAGCGTACATGCTGATGCCAAGCATCCAAGCATACAAGCAAAAATCAAGCATACATGCCAATGCCAATCATCCAAGCATACAAGCCAAAATCAAGAATACACGCCAATGCCAAGCATCAAGCCAAAATCAAGCATACTTGCCAATACCAAATATACACGTCGAAACCAAGCGTGCAAGCCAATATCAAGCATACAAGTCAATGCAACTCTTGCAAATCACAACCATGCAAAATCAAGCCTCTCTAGTCACTCAAGCAAATAAATCATGCAAGCTAAGTTATTTTGAGCTAATCCATCAAGCACTTTCTTCTCTGTTATGCCATAAAATAGGCCAACTCACTCTAGTAAGTGACCTCCAAAATTACAGTGTCTAGGAAAGTTCTTCAAGGCAACACCCTCGGTGTTTAAGAAGGATTGGGTTTTAAGTGGGACCATTGCGACCCCTCCAACCTTCCTAGAAAAGACCTGGCTGTAATTTCAGAGACACTTAACTGGTCATCCTTGAGTTGCTCCTAAACCCATGTCATGCCATGCCATGCCACTGCAATTTAGTGATATACCCAAAATAGAGGCTGAAATTATAAAAAAACCTTACATGAAATACACTTTAGAAATATACCCAAAAATCATTTACTACATATAAAATGAGTGTTGAATTTCCTATAAATTACATGACTGCCACTAACTAACTTAAAAAAAGCCCAATACAAAAAACCCAAAACAAGCCCAACCTAGATTTTTTTTAAAATTAAAAATTAAAAAAAACAAAAACCAAGGGCATGCCCCTACGACCCTTCCTTCTCCATCGAACCTCTGGAAACCATGTCATAGAAGTACATTGTTAATACCATTTCATAGGAAAACATTGTTAATACAATTTCATACAAAAACATCGTTAATACCATTTCATACCCAAAAAAAAAAAAAAAATTTTTAATACCATTTCTTACAAAAAGATATTGTTAATACCATTTCATACAAATAGAACATTGTTAATACCATTTCATACAAAAATATTTTTAATACCATTTCTTACAAAAAGATATTGTTAATACCATTTCATACAAATAGAACATTGTTAATACCATTTCATACAATAAACCATTGTTAATACCATTTCATAGAAATACATTGTTAATACCATGTCATAGACGTACATTGTTAATATCATGTCATAGAAGTACATTGTTAATACAATTTCATAAAAAACATTTTTACTACCATTTTATAGAAAACATTGTTAATACAATTTCATAAAAAACATTGTTACTACTATTTCATAGAAAACATTGTTAATACCACTTCATACAAAAAAACTCAAAAAAAAACCAGCAAGACATCCGATATCCTGTGCAGAAACCACCTCCAATTGTCCATAGTTTCATCAGAAATAATCGCAAAGGCAAAAGGAAATACATCTACAAGAAAAAAAAAAGTACACTGTTAATACTATGTCATAGAAGTATACTGTTGATACTATGTCATAGAACTATTTGAAAGTGTTACCTTCATTACCTCAGTGATAGTCAATGGTATCATGATGTGAATGGCCGGGCAATGGCTATGGGCACCTTCTTTCACTTGAGATTAAAGTTGATCAATATCACAAAATTTTAACCACAGCTCAAACCAAAACACAAGATCAAATTCATAACCAAACCGAATCTAAAATCAAACCAAATTATAAACAACAAAAAATTAAAATCACAATTCAAAACTCAAATGAATATCAAATACAAATTACCTTAGTGACCTAAACCGAATCGTCATCGAGACGCTATCCCCACCGCCTTCACGATGATTGCCACCTTAGTAGCCAACGCCGTTAGATCCGTAGCCAACGCCACCATATCCTCCACAGCTTTAACCTCCATTACCACCACCACCATCGCCGCTTCCACCAGATTGGGCCTCATTGACGGTGATGTTACGACCGTCGATGTTCTAGCCGTTTATGCCTTCGATCGTGTCCCTTATGGCCTTCTCGTGGTTGAAAGTGACGAAGCCGAAGCCCCTAGACCTCTCGGTCTCACGGTCGTTGATGATCTTCGATTTGATGATCTCACCGAATAGAGAAAAGGCCTTTGCAACGCATCATTGTCGATGGAGGAAAGAGTCGGCCTCATGGATCAGGACCCGAGTCTACCTCCTGAGTTGTAAAACGACCTTGCATATGACTAAGATGCGAGAGATTGAGCTATGAGATCTGGAAATAGCTGCAAGATCTGTGAGAAAGCAAGTGAGAGATCCAGAAAGCAATGAAAATTAGAGTTACGGCTCCGACGGTGAGGTTAGTTAAATTGGCAGCTCATCGATTTCTCACAAACCAGCTCCGAGATTTTGAAGGAGCAATCGTCGATTATTTTAATTGAGCCTTGGAGCTGGGTTTATTTTGGGCAAAAGGGCAAAACAATAATTCAACATTGCTATTGAATTTAAAAAATCGACAGATGTCGATTTTTGGGTTTATTTTGGGTGTGTTTCTATACTTTAAATAGTATAGGGTATATTTATAGTTTCATGTCTAGGAATGGGTATTTCACTAATTTTGTAAATTGATTATTCGGACCATTTCAATAGACATTCATGGCCTCAATAATCAAGGGGGCAAATGTTGAGGCCCAAAAATCCAAGATTGGGTCCAAATTTATTTTCGGCCCAGTACAACACCAAGCGAAAAATCCTTATTTAAGCAATATGCCACACTACAAGCTTAAGTGGGCCCAAGCCAGGCGAATGTCTGGGGCTTGCTGAGCGGGTTGTGTTATGGATGGTTACGAGTATTCACGAAGTCATTGATGGTCCAAGAAGTGGAAGTTTTGGGCTACTTGGGAGCACCAAAACTCAAGCCCATTCCTTGAGCCCAAACATATGGGTAAGCATGAGAGAAAACCTAGTGGCCCAATAGCTTAGGAAAATATCTAATGGCTTGCAAACACTTGGAGAAATCCCACATCAGCCAAAATATCCAGCACCTTGATCAAATAGGCTTTTTCTAGCAGCCTGAGCAAACTCACAGGCCGCTGGAAACAAAATACCAATAGCCCAGCCCAGCATCGTGGAAAATATTCAGCATATCTGTCAAAACCATCAAAACCAAGCAAACCCATGTGCTGATCACCTTTTTTGACTAGCACCCTTCCCTATTTTTTCCTCTTTAAGCTTTGGTAAGAAAACAAGAAACAAAAGTGGGTGGCTCCTCACCCACATGGAGAAGTCCAGCTGCCTGAGGATCTTGGAACTCCAAAAAGATTCATGCCTACATGCTCAGGCTAGGGAAGTTTCACCAAATAAGATGGAATTGAAGAAAGTGAAGGAAAAGGTGAGATGGTGGCTTGATAAAATTAAGGTTTTCAGTGCCTATAAAAGAAGCCACTTTCTACCCAGCAAAGACAACTCACCTGGGTCGCTGCAAGCCTCCCAAAAACCGTGAGAATTCATCGAAGGCAAGCATCCCCTCTGGAACCCTTCAATTTCATGCTTTGTTCTGCCATCTTACTTCTTTCTCTCTTTCAAAACCCACATCCAGAGAGAGCAAGCATCATCTTTCATCTCTGGAACCCTTCGATTTCAAGCATTGTTTTTCCATTACTTCCCATTTTCTCTTATGTCAAATCACCCAGGAGCTTGACGAAGCTTTTGTCAAGCTGCTAGAAATATGCTAAAGCCACCCATGCTTCCATCTTCTTCCTCTCTCCATAAACAAGCATCCAGAGAGCAATCAAACTCTCTCTTCCCCTTACTTCGAGCATCTGTTTCTCATAGGAAACCCAAGCCTTCTCTCTCTCTCTCTCTCTCTCTCTCTCTCTCTCATGCTAAACTCATGAATGCTCAGCTCCCATGCCACAAGTTTCTCATGTCAAGCCAAGAATTTATCTGTAAGCGACTGTTGGTTTCATTGGCGAAGAAGACCAAAATGTTTCATAAGGCTCAGCTACCCTTTCAAAACACTCTTAGGGCTTGATCATTGAACTCAGACACAGGAGCAGCTTCATCTGTTTCTCTTTTTTGGCAGCCCAAACTCATTCGTCAGGCTGTTGGAATAAAAAGACCCCTATAGTATTTTTAAAATATATTGATAAGCTACACATCTATTTAAAATGTTGTATTTATTTATTTGTCGAAAATTCTAAACATTGCTTTGCTTTACTCCCCTTTCAAAGTAAATTTAGGTTTTAAAATGAAGAATTGAACTTATATACCTTTGCTTTGATTATAGCGTGAACCCATGGAGAATACGTGTGGTTTAAGTCGCATAGATGTCAAAATATAGATATGATATGATTGATTAAATAAGAAACTTTCTTGTTTTTCATACAAATTCTGTCTATTTTCTTTTCGAAAATTTATAATTATTTATTAATATTTGCGTTTCGGCCCTCCGTTATTTCTTATTTTGGTAGCACCCGACCCACCAATACCATAATTTCTTACAACCTACCGTTTCGTCCGCGATTCTCAATCCTCTTCTGTCCATAGGGGTATGCCCGTAATTATATCCCAAAGCCAATGGCCGTTTCATATCGTACACCGACCGCCAAAAAAACCCTAGATACTCACAATTTTGAGACTCGCACAGAGACTTTTTCCTCTCTCTCTTTGTCAGAGACTCGGAATGAATAATTAAGGCTTGTTGATTCATTGCTCCCTTTGTTTCTTTATCATTCTCAAGCTTTTCAGGGTTTCCAAGTTTTGTTCCTGTGGAAAGGCTCTGGCTTATCCCTCGGTTTCTTGATCGCCATGTCCAAAAGGTGAGTTTTGTTTTGAAGATGACCATTGATCGTAAAACGAATATTGTTGAATCTTCTAATTTTTGGATATGTGATTTTACATATGTAATTTGCTGAATTTGGTATTTTTTTATGTTTGTAAAAGATTCTTGGAATTGCTAATTTTTATTTTGTTTTAAAATTTCTTAAAATTAATTGGTTGCTGAGAAAATGGAGGAAATGAAGAGGATGAAAAGAAGAAAAAGAAATTAAATTTGAAATGTTGAACAGTACTGGTATGGGAGTTGTTGTCCTTTGATTAATTTGTTGGGTAATGTTGGTTAGAGGTCCTTTGGGAATCAATATTGGGGAAATTCCCATGTGAAAATAAATTTTCTGTCTTTATATTTGCTGCTTTTGTGAATTTATAACACCTTTCCATTCTGTTTAACATCAATGAAATGGTTGTATAATCCCATTTGTGCAAAATATTGGATAAATGAGTAATTTTGAGTCGTGATATGATTTTGAAATCTGAATTATTTAAAAATATGTAAAGAAAAGTGATTGTAAAACTCCTTTAGTTCATTTTGTTTTTTATTTTTTATTTTTATGTAGTTTAAGTGGCTCTTCATTTGGTTTTTTACAACTTATCTGGAGAGTTGGTGTGGTATTGGAAAGGAATGCATTTGTGAAATTATGAATAATTGATCAAATCCTTTAATAGTGTTTTAGCAAACTTCTTTATTGTCACATTTCAAGACATGGCTCATTTGGTTGGTCTTTGGTGATGGTAATTGAACTAGTTCTTTTGTCATTTCAAATTTCTTCAGGGTTCTCTGCAAATTTTTTGCCCATGGAGCCTGTTTGAAAGGGGAGCATTGTGAGTTTTCACATGATTGGAAGGCAACACCAAATAATGTAAACTATTTATTCTACTTACTTTTAGTTGTATTTGTGTTAAGTAATAACAATCAACAGTTATTATTACCTTCTAAACTTTTTGCTTTCTGGTTCATCATGACAGATATGTACCTTTTATCAGAAAGGCGCTTGTGCATTTGGTAGTCGATGCAGATATGAACATGTTAAAGCTTCTCGGGCTCAGTCTTCTGGTTCGTCTTCATCACCAAATTCTCGGCAATCTCTGGCTGTTGATTCTTTATCTCTGTCTCATCCTTCAAGAACCTCATCAAGTGGAGTTGCTCTTTCCCCGGGAATTCTTTCAGAACTCTCTGCTTCAAGTAGTCCTTTCTTACCTCCCTCTAAGCCTGCCTGGAATGGTTCCTTGGATGATGATGATTATTCTGATAATGGTGACAATGATGATGATGGTGCTGGGGTGACTAGGAGTACTAGGCCAGAAGATCATGCTATTTGTTCATTTGCTGCAGCTGGTAATTGTCCTCGTGGAGAAAAATGTCCTCATATTCATGGAGATATATGCCCCAGCTGTGGAAAACATTGCTTGCATCCTTACAGACCTATGGAAAGGGAGGAGCATATGAAGACATGTGAGGAAAAGCAGAAGCAACTTGAGGCTTTGAAACGCAGTCAAGAAATAGAATGCAGTGTTTGCCTGGAACGTGTTTTGTCAAAGCCCACAGTTGCTGAGCGGAAGTTTGGGATACTCTCAGAATGTGATCATCCTTTTTGCGTATCTTGTATTCGAAATTGGCGTAGTAGTTCACCAACTTCTGGTATGGATGTCAATAGTGCATTGAGAGCGTGCCCAATATGTCGGAAGCTGTCATACTTTGTCATTCCAAGTGTCATTTGGTATAACACAAAAGAAGAGAAACAGGAAATTATTGACAGCTACAAGTCAAGGCTCAGGTAATTTTGTGCTTAATTGTCCTTTTTTTCTTTTAAAAGCTGCGGTTCAATTAGCAGTGCACAGTGTTGTACCTTGGATATTTTTCACAATTTATTTTTTCAGAATAGAACTATTATAGTTTAATTTTTGTTTATATATCAAATACTGAATTTGGAGGACAGAAATATCAGCTTTGTATTGCTCTTTTGATTTGAAGTTGGAAAGGCCTTGAGAGTGGGAAACATTGGAATCTCTTTCTCTCTCATTATATTTTGTTTTGTTTGTGCTTATATTTCTTTTATCTTGCAGGTCAATTGATTGCAAGCACTTCGATTTTGGAAATGGGAACTGCCCATTTGGAACTAGTTGCTTTTATAAGGTAATAGAAATGCTACAGGGAATTATGCTGCTGAAATTGTCATTCACATTGGTTTTTCTGTGATGTTGAGTGCAATTTACCATGTAAAGAATTTACTGATGACTTGGACAAGTATGTGATGGCTAGTCTACTTGCCTCTTAAGCCCCAAACCTAAAATCATAAACTCCGTTCCTCTTATCTTTTTAATCCTTGTGTTTGTGGAGCCATTTGATATACTTTGTGAAGGATTTTGGTGTGGCCCCTTTGATTTTATTTGTTTATTTTGAAACTTGCTTTATTTATTATTATTTTTTGTTGTGATTGATTGCGGGTAGATGCCTTCATTGTGGCTTAATTAGGTGGCCTTTTGTTATTTACCCGAGGATACTGAGATCTTTATATTGTGATTTGTATTCTTATTGATCAAGCACGTTTCTTTAACTAATACTACTCTTAGTTCTTTTGATGAAAACATTATTTCTGTGTCACCAAGTCCAATCATGTGGCTTCTTACTTGCAGTTGAAGTACCTGCACTTGTATGAGTGAGTGGTAGGTGGGGATAAGGGGTTGCATATTGAGTTTTTATGTGGTATATGTTATACCTGCTGTTTATATACACTTGATGCTTTGGTCTTTTAGGCCCTTGCAATATCTGTGTTTAAGTATTTTGTCTGATTTATGCTCATCCCCAGGCAACATAGTTGGAGCAGGAAAAACTGTATTTATTATTATATAGTCCAGAGTTTATATAACTGCATTTACTGATGTAGTTGTATTCGGTTTTTAAGAACTTTAATTTCTTGTATGCGTTTTTCCCTTTAATCTTTGCACATGTTCTGTCCTTGTGCCTGTTGTTTCTGGTCGGTCTAGGACTCTAATAACATGTAGAATCAATGCATTACCAATAACCTGTTGAGATATCTTTCAGGCTTCCAAGGGCTTGCAATTGTGTCTGCATGATAAAAATTATAGTCAGATGGCTCCCTCTAGATTCCTTATAAACAAAATCAACTAAGCCTTGGTTTAATAACACGGGGTTATATAGGACAACACATTGCGTTCTACGTAATACTAGTATTTGGTATAAATACTTTTGGGGCAATAGGAGCATCATGATCTCTGTTTGTTTATTTTTTAGGCTTCTCTTATACTTTTGGGGTCTTATTCTTGGATCTTTCCTCTTTTCTCTTGTTCAATATGTAACTTGTTGCAAAGGACCCACTAGTGTAGTGGTTTGGAGTATTTACTCCCTCAGGCAAGGTCCTGGGTTCGAATCCTAGCATCCGTGTTGTGTGTGTGAGTTTAGTATGCTATCGCCTCTCTCAATAGGAAAGGTCTCAAAAAAAATTTGTAACTTGTTCTTTCCCTTTTCATTGTAAATGATCTTACCTCAACTCAATATTGGTCATTTGACTTTTGTATGGTCTTCTTGAGGTTTACTATGGTCATGCTTTTTATGATATACCTATTGGCAAAGGTTTTCCATCCTTGACATAACTGACACTGATGAATTGTAAAAACTGACCGATGTAATTTGTCATTGCTAAGGTCTACGTCAATATACTATTGAATATCAATTTGATGCTTGTTTGCGATTATGAAAACAATCTCTGGTTTTAATAATGGATACTTGGGGAAACAGAAGTAATGCTCTCTCTCTCTCTCTCTCTCTCTCCCCCTCCTGTGTTAGTGACATAGTCTGTCATTGAAATTAAAACCTTCTATTGCTTTTATAGTTGTATTTGGTCATATTCAAGGAGAGGCATTAAACTAGCTTCTCCTGAATGTTGGCCTTAGAATCATGTGCCGTTTTTTTTGTTTTCATTTTACTTTCATCTCGGAGAGGATTAGCTTTGTGACACCTTTAATGGATAGAATGTTTTGTGTTCCAGCATACGGTCAAGCCAGGCTCATATGTATGGAAATTTCACAGGCCACCTCCAAGAAGGCCTCCTCCACGTCGATATGATATTGTGCCTATGGATGTCATATTTCATATGTTCGAGCACTTAGAAGAATGGGATGATTATATACTTGAAGATTTAGAAAATGAAGATTTAAACCCATTGGAGAGGGAGTTGTTAATGCAGATGGGTTTTGATACAAGTGACTCGAGTGAAGATGAGATAGATTTATGGCCCGTGAGCTACTAGATTTAGCCAGTTGTATCTTCTCAAATTTCCTTCTGGGTTTTGGAGTTGCTGTGTTTTGATTGTAGTTTGTATTTTGACAACTCCTATTTATGAATGAAATATAGATTTATTCTCCAGTGATGGGGTTATGTTCTCTGAATGTCTACTAGTTTTCATTGGTGTGACGTGATATTAATGCTAACCATTTTATAACTTTCAACGGCATCCAGTCTAACTGATAAAAATGAAAAGGAAAGAAACTGTTATATGGCTATGATTTGCATTTGTGCTTTAATTTTTCAGTTGTACAATCTCTCTGACCAATCACCATTTTGTCGTATTTTTGTGTCTGGCCCATAAAGTTTGGGTTTTTGGATGTATATGGCAATCTCTTCTAGTTTTATATGCGACACGGCTTTTATTTGAGGTTTCTCTAAGTTGAGGTACTTTTTGAAGTCACTTTGTTGTCACCTTGGGCTGTCACTGATGACACTTTTGTCACTGATGACACTTTTTTTCTTGTATGGTAACCTCCTGAATTTTCTATACTTTTCAGATTATATTCCTTCTACTGTCATGTGCACATTTCCATCTCAAAGTATGTTTTGCATCTACTTTTTACTTCCTGAGCTGGTCTGTTGTCTGTTCAAATGTGGTGTTCACTGTTGTGCTCTTACATTTTTTATCCGTGTCTCATTTGCGTGTATTTTTGTTTTCTATGCTGGAGCAGGTCCTGTTTACTTACAATGATTATGCATTGAACATGGCTGTTGTCTGATTGCAGCATGCATACAGGGATGGCCGTCTGGAGGAAGTAGCACTGCGCCATCTTGGAAATGAAGATGGTCAGACGGTGATAGCTACAAATATTAGGTTTGCGTTGTGCCTTCTGAGTATTTTTTTCGATCATTTAATTTTCTTTTCTTACTAACTTTTTGGCATTTTCAGGCTGTCAGACTTTCTTGCTGATCTACACATAAGGTGAATAACGCCGTTTCAACATTCCAATGTAAGTTTCTGTTCTGGTTTGATTCTGATTCTTTACTACTGCTGCTTTCCATAAATGTAATAGTTCATTTATGGCAGACCTCTAATCAGAAGGTTAAGTTGTCAAATAACAAACAGAACAACATATTTCTAAAAATAGAACAACATCTCAATGTCTAACTTCCATAGTCCAAATGCTTGTAGGCTAACTCAAAATTCTCCAAAACCAATTTCTGTTGATGCCAGGTGGTTTCTAAACAGCTGATTTCCTAATCTCAGTCAGATATAATTTGATTTGTTCTTCTTGCTGACAGAATGAGAGTGAATATAGGAGAAATCAGTTCTTAGATCCTAGATCACATAAGACATCTAAGACTCAAGCCTTTCAATTTCTTTCCTCCACTTTTCCTAATATTTTCAGCAACCAAACAAAGCAAAAAATAAAAATATTTCATTTATGGCAGACCTCTAATCAGAAGGTTAAGTTGTCAAATAACAAATACAAAGTTTTGTATACAACGGGGATGACCTATCAGTAAAGTAGTAGCCATTATGCATGATGACCACACCTTGATACCATAATGTTCTGTAACGTATCTTGCAGTGGTAAATGGGACTGAACTTAGACAAACTGAATGTTTTTCTTTAGTAGTTGATGATCATATTGATTAATGGTAGTGTTGTATGATATTGCCTATATGAATCACTGAAAAATGTCGTGTCTGCTTCAATCTTGCCTATATGTGCAGGATTTTTTTACATCAAGAACATATGCACAGCTCTCATGCTGGTGTTTCAATTGCAAGTGGAATACTCCAGTGGTTTGAAAGGTGTGGTTCATGTGCCTTGAATTTTCTTTGTTTGATAAAGTTCCCAGCACTGTTTATTTCCCTTGAATGATATAGAAATTATGAATTTATTTTTCGTAATTTCATTATTCAAGTTGATTGTAGCTTTTTTGGAACATGAGGCTGAAAAGAAAAAAGTTGTATTATCCAATTTCTTTTGTTGTGCACTTTATCATGATTTCAAGTCTCGCTTAGTTTCGGCTTCTGGTTTTACTCATAACATGGCCCTTCTATACATGAAAAGTTGGTGGTCTGCGCTGCTCTCATTGTTTAAATAGTGCCAGAAATTACCTGTTGGCCATACTGTTTAAAAGTCTTGTATAAAAGAGTTTCTTGCTTTCTTCTGGTGCTGAATGTAATCGGTATACAGGTTTGGTCATTTATGGTCCAGTTGGGGGTCACGAAAAAAGAAATAATCTAAGGATTTGTCTTTCACATGTTAATTTAGGAAAAAATTAGAATACAATGACCAGTCTTGCATTTTTTTTTTGCAGTCGTGTTAAGTGTGTATGCATTTTTTGGCAATTTTTATCTCTTTCGTCACTAACTTATGTTTGTGTAATTTATACTCGGATGTTTTGCGCAGAATTGCTTGCTTGATGGTGATCCAGTTTTTGGAGAAAGCATACATGTAACAGAATTCAAAATAAAAGTAATTATGGAGTGGGTGAGCATATGTTGAGGATTTTGACAATTATATTTGTGCCTGTCTGTGGCTTCAATAAGTGTCTACAGATTGGGCCAAAATGAAATTGAATAAAGGATAGGATGTATGGATAGCATGCCAATATCAAACTGGTTGGTTGGGGACTGTATATAAATTATAAAAATGGATAGTGGGATTCAAATGGGTTTTTTCTTCATCAATGGTGGTGGTGATAGATGCTTTGAATAAAAGACGACGTTTTTGTTTAGAGGATGTTGCCTGGGTTATTGTCATATTTAGATATTCATTGGTTTTTCGACCACATTTTGCCTTCAGAATATGATGTAGCTTTTGTAATGATTTTCGTCCAGTTTGGAGTGAAGCTCTACTATGATGCATGTAGTCACATTTTTATTTATTTTGCTTCTTTAGTCATATACTAACCATATAATCCTGGGCAAAAATGTAGTAGGATTATGAATTCTATTAAAAATTTGGGATTAAGTTGGATTGGATTATGCTGCCAGACTATGTAATAGCATATTTTAGTTTATCCAGCCCTTTAATCATGTGCAGTACTACTAAAGGTATCATTGAATTTGTGTAAACCTCTTCAATCCAATACAATCAAATTCAATCCAATCCAATGCAATACCATAATTCAATCCAATCTTAGTGCCAAATATGGCCTTAATTTTATCGACTGCGATTCGATGAAATGAGCATGTCAAGGGCACATTTGTGGTGTTTTTTGCATCTAAAAAGTCTCAACTGTTGCGTGTGTTCCTCATGTGCTCATTTTCCAAACAGAATGGACAGTTTAAGGGATTACTTTGTACCCAAAAATTGCTGGTATCAAAGTAGAACTTGACCCAATAACTGTAAGCACCCAAGTAGTGCAGTAATTTTTCTGAACATGAGATGGCTGTCTGTGTGGAGAAAGTGGTGCTTTGTCATCTTCGAATTGAAGATGTCAGACAGTGACATTAAGTTCTACTCTGTACCAATTGAAAATTGAATATTCTTTTACACAGAAAAGGAAACACAAAGAGGAAGGATTTTTCGGGTTTGTTTATCTCTGTTTCTTAGTTCTTTTCTAAAGAAATCATTTCCCAGCTAACTCTCCCTTCTTCCCTTTCTTTTCAGGTCCCCTGACCCGTATGCATGAGGAGAATTGAACTTCATTTGAACCGTATGCATAAGGAGAATTCAAGTTCCCCTGTGAGAATTGAACTTCATATGATACTAACATTGGTTTACTTTTTTTTTTTTTTTCTTATTTCTTATTTTACTTCCTTTTTATTCTTTCTAATTACTTTCATACATATGCTGTGGAGAAAAGAAGCAGCAGATAGAGTGAAGAAAAGCCAATAACCATCATTCCAATGTACGTTTCCTGTTAATGCACCTGGGTTGTGATCATAAAATCGACTCGACCCTTGAGCTACTACATTTAGGTTTATATACGCAAACAGATGGTTAATATTCCCTTCTATTTGATGTGCATCTGCTTTTTGTTTCACATATTATATTCTCTCTCTCTCTCTCTCTCTCTCTCTCTCTCTCTCTCTCTCTCTCTCTTTTTTGTGTGGGTGAGATAGGGGCCAAAATGGCCAGAACAAAAAGAACTAAACAACCACTATTCTAGGCCTAGCCAGGCTGCAAACATCAGCAACAAGGCTATCACAAACAGAAGGAGGCGCAACCTATGAAAGCCAAGAACCAGATCATGACTCATGTGAGCCAAAACATCAGCAGCACAGTTTTGTACACGAAACGCATGTTTGAGAGAACAAAACCAATCTTACTGCATCTTCAACTTGCAACAATTTATCAAGCTAAAAAGAGAATGAGTGGAAGCAATGGAACCAGCAAGAAGAGACACCCATCAGTAGAACCAACACCCAGATTGACAGAAAAGCCCTTAATCCAATTCCCTGCAGAATTTCTAATCAAGCCACCTGCTCCAATGCCTCCCAATTTATAGAAGGTGAAAGCTTTTTTTTTTTCTAACGAGTAAAAGGAAGTGTTGGAGCTAGTTTATTTCTAACAGGTAAAATGGAGCATTAGGACATTCTTATTTCTAACAGGTAAAGCTAGACATTGAAAAATGGTTATTTCCTATGAGTAAAAGGAAGTGTTGAAATTGACTTGTTTCCATATTTCGTTTGATCGCGAACCATTATTACGCTGCCTCATTTTTTTATTTATTTTTATTTTTTTGGTAAAGAAGCAGGAAAACCAAAGATGAAACTAATAACTCGCAGAAGACAGCCAGCTACTACCTACTCCCACTTTAGAAATGACATAATTCAGGTTAACTTGTGAAGACAAACTACGGTTGGTAGTGCAGATTTATTTGTTATAACCACCCAATAATTGTTTATGAAAATATAATTAGAGTAGTTAATGACAATTACAACTTGATAAATAATTTTGGATTCAAATAACCATAAGTCAAATAATGCCATGATCCTTACATTTAAACTACCACATATAATTTTTTTAAATGCATGTTTTCATCACCATCTTGCATTTTGAGTTGTTTATAATGAAGCATACGTTTGCATTTAAAAATTGTTTTCTATTGAAGCATGTATACGACCAGGTAAATCTTACTAGAAATTTCATGTGCCCTACCAAAGCCAAAATAGAGAGCCAATGTGGCAGGGGAATTGAGGAGTCACTGTCTGACACGTGGAAGATGATGCCAGCATGGAAAAGTACTGTTTTCCCAGCTGGCATTTTGAGATTATTGAGGAAAAGTGTTATTTGCCCATATTTTTTGGGAGTTGGGTGGGTTTGTGTAGAAGAATGTGTAGGTCTCTCACTCCCTATTCGACAGAAACCAACCCATGCTGTTGGTCTGGGAGAGGGAAAGAGTTACATGATGGCCTTCTCTGGTAATCCACCACCATTAATCCAATAAAATATTAATTGCACACATTATGTCGTCGTTGATATCTTAATTATAATGTAAAAGTATGCTTAACATAACTGGCTTACATGATATTGTATAGTATTAGTAATTTAATATAAAAAGTAGATAGCTGGCATCTATTGGAATTGCCATGTAAAACACAGACATGAAACCAAAACCGCAGCAAGAGTCACTTGGAAACAATAAACAAGGAGAAAGAAAGAATTGCTTATTTCTCAAACAGAACAACACCAACGGCTATCCAATTGGACTCCTTCATTAAAATAATGTCAAAACTGCTAAAATATGAAAACTATGAGAGAATATTTGTTTGTGGGAATTTTCTGTATATTCTTCTCCTTGTAGGAGGTTATATTTATAATACAACGAAACCTGAATGGACAAGTAAATAATAAATTCCTAAATCTATTTGCAGTAAGAAATCAGGAATTAAAGTAAATCAATTACAATTATAATAGGAATTCTTGGTGTGTAAGGAAAGTAAGTCAGTATCCACAAGTCACGCCAACACTCCCCCTCACGTTGGTGCATAGATGTCGCCAATGCCCAACTGATCTAGTGAATTGTGGAATGCTTTACTGGAAATCTCCTTTGTCAAAATATCCGCCAATTGATCCTCGGATTTCACAAAAGGAAACTGAAACACTTTAGCCTCAAGCTTTTGTTTGATGAAGTGTCGATCCACCTCAACATGTTTAGTACGATCATGCTGAACCGGATTCTGTGCAATGGCTATAGCAGCCTTGTTGTCACAAAAGAGATTCATTGTGGATGTAGGTTTATACCCAAGTTCAGTAAGCAACTTTCTTAACCAAAGAAGTTCACAAATCTCTTTAGTCATGCCTCTGAACTCGGCTTCTGCACTGGATAAAGCTACTACATTCTGTTTCTTGCTTCTCCATGTCACCAAATTACCTCCCACGAATGTGAAGTAACCCGATGTGGATTTTCTATCTGTTACATTACCTGCCCAATCTGCATCTGAATAACCATCAATATTTAGATGACCATGCTTTGAGAACATAAGTCCTTTTCCAGGTGCAGACTTCAAATATCTAAGTATCCGAAGAACTGCATTCATATGGTCTTCACTTGGAGAGTGCATAAATTGACTGACAATGCTCACCGCATAAGCAATGTCTGGTCGAGTATGTGACAAATAGATCAATCTTCCCACTAACCTTTGGTATCTTTCTTTGTTAGTTGGAACTTGATCCGGATATTCTCCAAGATGATGATTCTGAACAATAGGAGTGTCCGCAGGTTTACAATCTAGCATTCCTGTGTCTGTCAACAAGTCTAAGACATATTTCCTTTGAGAGAGAAATATGCCTTACTGCGATCGAGCCACCTCAATTCCCAAGAAATACTTGAGTCCACCTAGATCCTTCATCTCAAACTCCGTAGCCAGATAGTCTTGTAGCTGTGATATTTCATGTTTATCATTCCCAGTAATAATCATATCATCAACATAAATTATTAATGCTGTTACCTTTCCTTTTCGATGTTTCAAGAACAGAGTATGATCTGAGTTGCACTGTTTGAAACCATTGTTCTTCATTGCCATGGTGAACCGTCCAAACCATGCACGTGGTGACTGTTTCAATCCATACAATGCTTTTCGTAACTTGCAAACTGTTCCAGTCTGAGTAGTATTATATCCAGGAGGAATGTCCATGTACACCTTCTCCGTGAGTTCGCCATGTAGAAAAGCATTCTTTACATCAAACTGGTGTAGTGGCCAATCCAAATTAGCTGCAAGGGACAATAAGACTCTGACGGTGTTTAACTTTGCAACGGGAGCAAAGGTTTCTTCATAGTCTATAACATAGGTCTGTGTGTACTCTTTTGCCACAAGTCTTGCCTTCTATCGCTCGATAGATCCATCTGCATTGTGTTTTATAGTAAACACCCATCTACATCCGATAGTCTTTTTTCCTCTGGGTATAGTCTCCAATGTCCAAGTCTGATTTTTCTCAAGGGCTTTCATCTCCTCTTTTATAGCTTGGACCCACTTAGGATCTTTCAATGCTTCAGAGACCTTGGTTGGAATATGGATAGCAGACAACTGATGCACAAAAGCCTTGAGTGGTTCAGACAGCTTATCAGTGGATACATGATTTGCAATTGGATACTTGGATGTTTTGCCAATATCAGGTGAATAACGGTTTGGTGGCTTCCCACGATTTTGCCTGAAAGGTAATTAATATCCAATAGTTTTTATCATCTAAATGTACAAGTCTAGTAGGAGTAGTTACCTCAAGGATATTCTCAGGAGATTGGTCTGTTGGTACTGTTGAGTTAGAGGGGGGGTCTTCATCTTGTTGTTCTGTATTGTCTGTAGGTGTGAGACTCGGATTAGAAATATCTTCGCATGGATCAGGTGGGTCAGGCAATTGATCGCTATGAATAGGCGATTGGTCGCTTTTCGACAGAGAGTAATCTCGTGCTCCAGACTCGGAATGATCAATCATTTCTGTACAAAGGAGAATTTCTTGATTTTCCAAGTTGCTCCAATTCTGCTCTTCACTTCGTATCTCCCCCTGAAGTGTAGAATTGGATGATGGGTCATGGAAGAACAGCTCAGATTCCAGAAAGGTCACATCCAAAGTGACATAGGTTCGTTGGGTAGGAGGGTGATAACAGCGGTAGCCTTTCTGATGAGTGGCATAACCCACAAAAACACAACGAAGCGCACATGGATCAAGTTTGCTACGTTGATTTTTGTGGAGATGAACGAAAGCCACACATCCAAAGATTCGGGGTGTGAGTACCAAAACAGAAGGCAGAGGTCTGTGTTGTGCAAGCACCTGTAAGGTAGTTTTAAAAGTCAGTACACTAGAAGGCATGCGGTTGATCAGATGAACTGCGGTGACAATAGCATCATCTCAGTGATGGTGAGGAACATGAGCGCCAATCAGAAGTGCGCGGGCGGTTTCAAGAAGATGTCGATTCTTTCGTTCAGCAACACCATTTTGTTGTGGTGTCTGAGGACAAGTCGTCTCATGGATAATTCCATGTTGTTGGAAGTAAATCTGAAAGTCATGATTGACAAATTCTCCACAATTGTCGGAGCAAAGAATCTGGATTTGAGCATTAAATTGAGTTTTCATCTGTTTGTGGAAGGACTGAAAACAGGAAAACACTTCGTTTTTATTCTTCAGCAAATAAAGCCATGTCATCCGTGTACAATCATCGATGAATGTGACAAACCATCGAACACCAGAAGGAGCAGTGATAGGAGAAGGTCCCCAGACATCAGAGTGAATTAACGTAAATGGAGTAGTACACTTGTTCGTACTCAACGGGTAGGGCACACGGTGACTCTTGGCCAAAATACAAGTATCACATGTGAAGTCAGAGTCCTTGAAACCTAAGAATAAATCTTGTATAAGATGCTTCATATAACTAAAAGAATGATGTTCCAATCGACGGTGCCACAACCAGATTTGCTTTTGTTTGCTATCAAAGGGATGTGTCACGCTGTTAGCCATGCCGGGACTGAAGTCATCGACATAATATAGCCCCCCTCTCTTAGTACCACGACCAAGAATCTCTTTAGTGTGAATATCCTGAAGCAAACAAAAACTCGGGTAAATGAGTACACAACAATTCAATTGTTCAGTAAGCTGACTAACTGACAATAATTTAGTGGATAAAGATGAAACAAGTAAAGTATTAGACAGTGTGAGAGAGGATGAGAGTGCAACAGTGCCAGCCCCTGTCACAAGATAAGTAACACCATTGGCATTTGCAATACAGGTTCGTCGAGGTTGTGTAGTATTCAGAAAATCATCAAGATCAAACGTCATATGATCAGTTGAACCGGAATCAATTATCCAGCTCCTGGAATCAATCTTATCGGAAGTATGGAATCCATAACCAGTACCATTACTGGTCATATTGCATTGTCCTCGATTTATAAGAGTAGCCCACCAATTGGGGTAGCCATGCGATTTAAAACAAGTCTCACAAGTGTGTCTTGGATCACCACAATATGCGCAATCTAGTCCACGTGTCGGGGTCGTTAGTCTAGAAGTCATAATTTGTGCAGCGGAAGATGCATAGGATACAGGTTGAGTAGGAATTGGGATCGGAATCTGAGCCTGAGTCGGGGCCGAAGTCGGAGTCGAAATTGGGATCAGGGTCTAAATCAGAGACAAATTCGGGTTTGGGGTCATCATCGGAGTGGGGGTCGGGGTCGTCTTCGGAGTCGAGGTCGGGGTGGTCGTCGTCGTCATAGTCAGGGTCGGGGTCGGGGTCATCAAAAATGGATCCTGATTCTGGATCGGGTTCGGGGTCAAAGTCTGCAACTGTAGGAGCGGAGCCATCTGGGCACTCAACTCAATGATGGTTGGTGGAGAATGAGAGAAGGAATTGGTGGTGCTACCTCCATGAGGGTTGAAAAAATCATCAACCCCTATAGCAGCGGCGGGGGTTTGAAACTAGAGTCAGCAATTCCAAGATCGCCGCTCTGATACCATGCTAAAATATGAAAATTATGAGAGAATATTTGTTTGTGAGAATTTTCTGTATATTCTTCTCCTTGTAGGAGGTCATATTATTTATAATACAACGAAACCTGAATGGGCAAGTAAATAATAAATTCCTAAATCTATTTGCAGTAGGAAATCAAGAATTAAAGTAAATCAATTACAATTATAATAGGAATTCTTAGTGTGTAAGGAAAATAAGTCAATATCCACAAGTCACGCCAACAAAAACCACCGAAATGTTGTAAAGTCAAGGATGGATCCCAAAATGGTAGAGCCCACTACCTAATTGATTGAAGAACATCATGATGAAAGTGTTGTGGGAAGGCATCATTACACATTCACGGGAAGCCAAGAAACTTTGCCTATAAGTGGACTTCCTCCCTTCATTGTAATATATAGAGAAAACATTCAATGAAAACATTAGGCTTCTATGCCTTCTCTCCATCTCAATTCTCTCCATAATCTATTTAGTTTACAACACGTTATCAGCACGATTATCTCTAAAATACCAGCTGGGAAATTCGATCAAAACACTCTGCTTCATTGCTTTTCTTTCTTGGGTTTGATTGAGTAGCTCATGCTCTTCTGTGCATCAATATAGCTTCTGTGTCACTCTCTGCAACAAACAAACCGCCATAAACCCACAACTCACTGAACTCAATTCATCACCATGCACAAAAGCACTTCAGGCTCACTAGGCCCCAGCGGCCTAGACCTAACCCAGGCCTTCTTCAAGCCCATCTCCGGCGCCGCCTCACCTTCCTCCACCAAGCGCCATACCAAGATCTCCGTCATCGGCGCTGGCAACGTGGGCATGGCCATCGCTCAGACCATCCTCACCCAGGACCTGGCCGACGAGCTCGTCCTCGTCAACGCCAAACCAGAAAGCTCCGCGGTGAGATGCTCGACCTCCAGCACGCCGCCGCCTTCCTCCCCCGCACCAAGATCATCGCCGATCTGATGCAATCTGATGCCTTTCTTTGTGGCCCTTGTGGTCACAGCAGAGATCGCCTTCTTGGGTAAGCTTGACATCGTAAAGAACACAGCTTTAGTCGATTCGTGGGCCGACTTGTTCTCCCCGGCTCCGTTGATTCATGAACTGGCGGTGGGGAGTGATGATTTGGGCTTGCTGAGTTGCGAGGAGTGGTTGGAGAGAGAGGATGCTGCAGAGTATTCCAGGGACTTTGAGAAAGAACCCAAAATCCCTGTGTATGATACGATTGCCTCTTTCAGTGTTTCCCACAGTTGTAGAGCCATTTTTGGTTTCACTGGACTGAGAAGGAGAGAGAATAGAGAGGAGACTGAAGAAGCGGTGAAATTTTATCAACTCCCAGTCCGAGTCATAGCGGGGTAAGTAACGTTTCGTTTGGTTTCGTCCTAATCCAGTAATTTAACTGAGATACTAAATGTGCAAATTACAGGTGGAAAGCATTTGATTTGAGAGACAAGCATGATGCCTTCCACAAACGATAATAATATTATCTATTATACTATTTGATCGTGGTGTTGATAAGAACCCACCAATAATTGCCTTTACTTTACCGCAAATTTACTTTTACTTAAAGTATGATGTGGAATTAACCCTCATACTTTATGAAATTACTTTACTGTACATTATTTACTGTATGGTGTAGGTTTATTACCCATACAACAGTATTTATTTAAAAGGGTGGTGCGGGTTTATCGTCCACGCCTTTACTTTTATTGAAATGTATGGGGCAGAATTAATGCCCATACAACCACGTTTACTTTATTGTAAATTTACTTTCACTTAAAGTATGATGTGGAATTAACCCTCATACTTTATGAATTTGCTTTACCGCACATTTATTTTATTTACTGTATGGTGTAGGTTTATTACCCATACGACAGTATTTATTTAAAAGGGTGGCGCGGGTTTATCGTCCATGCCTTTACTTTTATTTAAAAGTATGGAGCAGAATTAGTGCCCATACAAGCACGTTTACTTTACGAATTTAATTTACCGCACATTTAATTTTATTTAAGGTATGGTGCGGGATTAACGTCCATACAGCAAGCAATTTAATGAATACCTCACATTTACATTTATTTAAAGTATGGTGCGGGTTTATCGTCCATACCAGTAATTTATTTACCAGCAGTTTATTTTATGGATTAATTGTGCTGTATGATGAGTTTTTACAGTATGTAGATCAGGACCAGAAGTTCCTTGATCCTCATCATACAATTACATCAGGACTTGAAGATCCTTGATGATGATATTAATATGAGAGCTGGCAGTCTCTCCGGTACTATATTTGTAAACATGTGATTGGACTT
This sequence comes from Prunus persica, assembly GCF_000346465.2. Taxonomy (NCBI): domain Eukaryota; kingdom Viridiplantae; phylum Streptophyta; class Magnoliopsida; order Rosales; family Rosaceae; genus Prunus; species Prunus persica. The sequence goes on along the minus strand of NC_034010.1, from coordinate 1,022,286 downwards.
GAGGGTCCTTGATCCCTGACATGTAAATAAGGACCTGGGGTTCCTTAATGATGTAACAGTACCGTATTAGTTCATAATGCCGTACACATGGATGATAACTGTACTGGCAAATGTACTGTACACATGAATAGATACGTATTCATGACTTGATGAATAGTACCGGATATATGAATAGTGATGTATACATAAATATTAACCATTTTGGGTAAACCATCACTATTCAAAAAGGAACTTGCAGTTCCTTAAACTGATGGATGAGCAATTAAATGAGATGCCAGAAGTTCCTCAAAATATAGACAATTATGTAAGGGCTTGAAGTCCAGAAATATGTACAGAAAATTGTAAAAATGTCTATACCATGAGAATATGTGATTTTGGCTTGAGGTTCAAAATCTAACAGTGTTGAGAACCTGAAGTTCCAACAATTAAATGGACAACCCTTGAGGTATTATTGCAAATTGTGGTACGCCACATATTTCTTTGGCATAAGAGAATGATGAATTGAGGCTCCCCACATATTTTGTTATATCTGGGCCGGAAGCTCATGAACCCAAATATATGAGATATTAGCGTGGTTTTTACTCAATCCATATCTCATGTTCATTTGAAAAGGGCAAATAAATTCTGAGCTTGTGTTTAGCCCAAGCCAAAAGTTCCATACGTTGAAATATGAAATTTGGGAGAGTCGATGTGGTTATTTGAACCTATAAGGCACAAGGTTCCAAACCGTCATTTTGAAAAGACGTAAAAACCACAGGTGCAAGTTTAAGAATGTGCGCAATTATTATAACAGGAACATACAACAGATAGATTTTTTCCACCTGCAATGAAGGTGCAGGCCCTGTAAAATCTATAAAAATACATCATGTTCTGGAAGCCTCTGAAGGAAGAGGACGACGCCTCTTAAGCTTAGCCATGAGCCTCTCATGGTCTCCCAAAATTCTTTCATTGGAGACCTGCAGCATGGCTAGCCTTCTCAGTGTATCAACAGAGTACGAACTCACCAGTTTCAACAAGGCATTATTCTCTCCTTTAAGTTTCTCAACCTCCTGTTGAGACTCATGAAGCATTTTTTGGAGAGACGAATTTTCAGTTGTTAACTTCTGAACCTCGTTTGCTCTAGCACGCAAACGATCAGCCATGTTAGAAACAGAAGCAGCACTCTGAATGCTATAAGCCATTGAGTCATCAATAGCCTCTTCCTCAGACCTCCCTGTTAACAGCATTTCATCCATTGGAGTAATGAAATTCCTAGCTACTATGACAGCAGTAGCATCATTCATCATCACAGAATCATTAACTGTGAGATGACGATTTTGGAATACAAAGGATGGACGCCAAACTTTGGCGTCACTGGTTGCTGTGGGGGCATCATTTAAATTGAAATAATTTGGGCAGGAAGAAGAGGAAGCCATTTTTAAGAAGGTTTCGAAGAAAGTCTTAAGCAAACTAAAGTTTCAGAAAATGAAGGAAGTTAAGTTGAAACGCAGTTGCTCCAATCAAGTTTTGCAAAAGCCATATCTATAGGAGGAAATATGGCTACAGTTTTTATGGATCCCAATATCTTCCCGGATCCCTATATTCTCTTTTTCTTTCCCAGATTCCAAAACTTCACGCGGCCTCCATTAATGTTTGTCGGCACTTTCGGCGTTTTCAAGTATTATTTTCGTCAAAGCCGATCTTGCTTTGCGGATTTCACGGAGCTACTTTTTCAAAAGTACCCCGAGAATCTCGCAATTTTCCTATGGTTAATTTGAAATTCACCGGTTCTACCTATTCCTCTTATTTGTGTATAAATGTGTTACTAACGAAATTTTCTTTGCAGAAGACATCCAGTTTTCTCCATACCTAGTGATGCGATATCTACTTGTTTTTCTTATCAGTGAGCACTTAATATGCCCGAGAAGCAAGACTATCTCTGATCATCCATTCATGAAGCGAGACTATCCCTGATCACGTTTCCGCTACATCAGGGAACTGTGCAGGCGACCTTATGCTCTAATCTCCTGAGGTCCTTCTAGACTAGGAGAAATGAGAGCTTGTTGTTTGCTCCCACCAGCTTCCTTCCTTGATTGCTTACCTTACCTTGCAATCAATATCACGATTTTTGTATCTTTTCTTTCTTTTTATAACTCTCTGTTCATAAGAGATTTTATTTCTTTATAATGAACATCTGAAGAATGAATCCATGAAGTGATCCTAACTATGAGGGTTATTTGTTTTGACAGAGGCAAAAGAGTTGTGATTTTGCTCTTGCAGGATATAACTAGATCATCAAGCGCTACATTATACTTACTGGGCCGATACGAGCTTGAATGATACTTGAGAAAAGTTTCTCCCACCTAAAGATGTAAGCAATACTTGTGTTATTTTATGCTTATATACTTATTTGATATTTTATCTTGAAAGGTAACCAAATGGGGAGATAAGTCCGTTCCAAAAGAATGGCTTGTATGTATCCATGAATTATTAACGCAAATTTTACAGATTGCAAGTTGGATACATTGATAATACACTGTACAGATTAAAGTCTCATAAGAACAGATTATGGGTATAGCAGTGATCAATATGATGCACGCCTGTTGCGTAGCAAATGATGTGGATTGAAGTCCCGAAAGGACAATCCTTTGACATGTCAATATTGATATTGTGCACGCCTAATGCGTAGCAAATTATATGGGTTAAAGTCCCATAAATTAATTGACATGTATGTATTAATCTGTGGCATGCCTGCATCATGACAGATATATGGGTTCTAAATGTTCCAACTCCCTAAATAGAGATTATCCACGCCCTACTGTAAAATAACGCTCCATTGGAGGTTATAATCCACATTCTCACATAATAAAAGCCGCATGAAGTGGCTTGGGTATCCAAAAGCAAAGAAATGCTTATAATTGATGCATGCACGTGCAAATGAGAATGATGGGATCATGAATTGATGAATGACAATTTTTGGTTTTAGAGTAGCTACTCAAATCATCAATGGGCTGTGTTGATTGGAACCACGTTCAATTATTAAATGTCGACAATATCATTGGCCAAAATGGAACGAGGTAATTCCATTATAGATGAGAATGAATGTGAAAGAACAAACCCACAATACGAACCCCAAAAAATTTGTTAATACTGAAAGTTATACTTGGGTGTTCGGAATAAAAGGGAATATACCTACTTTGTATGACACAATGTTTCTGGCAGAAACAAGGAATGTTGGGACTTTTCCATATTTACAGATTCAATTGTGCCCCCCCTTACTGCACAATTACGGAGACCAACATATTATCTTTAAGGGTTATTAAATGCACCAAAAGCGATTTCCTAAAGATGTATAAATAGCTGAGTTAAAGCTATATAATGTGTCATAAAGTTTAATCCCTTTTAAACAAAATACGTTGAGAGGATTGACATTGCATAAAGCAAGTCCCTAAAGGACATGTGCTTGAAGCACAAAATCTGTACTCAATATTAATATGCATAAATTACCTCAGTGAGTACATTGATTATAATGTGTTTGCAACACATTAAAGCTTCTGCAGAATTCACGAAATATTTGTCTCGACTTAAAAATCGAGCATTATGCCAACGAGATTCTTGCTTATACTAAGAAAGTCTTATCCGTTGGTCCTTAAATGTTTTTCCGGAAGTATACTAGACCAGATAGAGCTCAGCTCCATCACCACCACTTTGGGATGATACTATGAAAACTTTTATGGTCGCTTACTGGACAAAAGCTAGTCATAAAGTTTTCAGGGAGAGATGTTCATAAAGGGGAGCGTGGTTTTAATAAAGACCTTCATACACTGTACTCTTTTTCCTTCATCCAGGTTTTTATCCCACTGGGTTTTTCCTGGTAAGGTTTTAACGAGGCAGTGTCGCTCAAGATTGACTCACAGAAGCAGTGTCGCACGCGTGTTAATATACACAGAATTTTTATGTTACACATGGTTATGTACTCTTTTTCCCTTCGACCAGTTTTTGTCCCATTGGATTTTTACTGGCAAGGTTTTTAACGAGGCATATTCCATACCATTTGTGGTCTCCAAGGGGAGTGTTGTAAAGTCAAGGATGGATCCCAAAATGGTAGAGCCCACTACCTAATTGATTGAAGAACATCATGATGAAAGTGTTGTGGGAAGGCATCATTACACATTCACGGGAAGCCAAGAAACTTTGCCTATAAGTGGACTTCCTCCCTTCATTGTAATATATAGAGAAAACATTCAATGAAAACATTAGGCTTCTATGCCTTCTCTCCATCTCAATTCTCTCCATAATCTATTTAGTTTACAACACGAAAGCATATTTGAGTCAAACATTTCTTCAACTTGCTCCACTTGCTGTTTCACACCAAATATTCAAAGCATATTTGAGTCAAACATTTCTTCAACTTGCTCCACTTGCTGTTTCCCACGTGATTTGATGTTTCCTCTTTCCTTTGTCCAATTGTTAATACTCTTGCTCCACTTCCTGTTCCACACCACATAACTCTTATCAACAAACCACAACTTTCCGCAAGAATACTCTTTTCCTATCTCCAAGTGAATACTCTTTTCCTCTCTCCAATGGCAGAAGGAGTACTCTTCAACGTTGCAGAAGGGATCATTGGAAGGTTAGGCTCCCTTGCTTTCCAAGAGATTGCATTGCTTTGGGGTGTCAAAGATGACCTCCAAAAGCTGAAGGAGAAAGTTGCCCAACTCCAAGCTGTTCTTCTTGATGCTGAGCAAAAACAAGCCAACAATAATGAAGTCAAAGTATGGCTCCAAAGCGTAGAAGATGCAGTTTATGAAGCTGATGATGTGCTCGATGAGTTTTATACTGAAGCTCAGTGGAGACAAATGGTGCCCGGAAATAATATAGTGTCAAAGCAGGTACGCAACTTCTTCTCTAGCTCAAACCAGCTTGTTTTTGGGCTGAAAATTGGTCATATGATAAAAGATCTTGACAAGAGACTTCATGAGATTACCTCGAATAGAACATTCGGTCAATTAAAAGTGAACCACGAAGATGCACGATTTGTAATAAGAGAGAGGGTCACCCACTCATTTGTCCGCGAGGATAATATAATAGGGAGAGATGAAGATAAAAGAGCAATTATTCAACTTTTGTTGGATTTGGATCCCATCCCTACAAAGAATGTCTCATCGATTTCCATAGTTGGATTTGGAGGATTGGGAAAAACTACACTTGCCCAACTAGTTTTAAACGATGAGATGGTTGAGAAGCATTTTGAGCTGAAAATGTGGATATGTGTGTCAAATGTATTTGAGTTGGATATACTTGTTAAGAAAATCATTCAATCTGCAACTAATGACATAGCCAAAAGCCTTGAGATTGATCAGTTGCAAAAAGAACTGAGGAAAATAATAGATGGGAAGAGATACCTCCTTGTGTTGGACGATGTATGGAATGATAATCGTGAAAAATGGTTTGGCTTGCAAAACTTGTTGATGGGTGGTGGAAAAGGTAGTAAAATACTAATAACTACTCGTAGTGAAACAATTGCAAAAATAACAGACACATCTAAACCATATAAGTTAAGGGGTTTAAGTGAAGAGCGGTCTTGGTATTTGTTTAAGAAAATGGCATTCCAAGATGGAAAAGAGCCAACGAGTTCAACCATTAAGGCCCTTGGGAAGGAGATTGCTAGAAAATGTAAGGGGGTTCCACTTGCTATAAGGACCATAGGACGGATGATGTACACTAGAGATCCAGAAACTGAGTGGTCGGCTTTCAAGAATAACAAGCTTTCAACAATAAGGCAAGAAGAAAATGATATTTTACCAACACTTCAGCTGAGTTATGATGTTCTTCCATCACATTTGAAACATTGTTTTGCTTATTGTAGTTTGTTCCCGCCTGATTATGAGATTCCTGTAGAGAATTTAATAAAGTTGTGGGTGGCACAAGGGTTCGTTAAGTCTTCAAATCCTAATGAGTGCTTGGAAGATGTTGGTTATGAATATTATAATGAACTAGTTTGGAGATCTTTTTTCCAAGAAGAAGAAAAAGATGAGTTTGGTATAATTAAAAGCTGTAAAATGCATGATCTCATGAATGAACTTGCTGTTAAAGTGGCAGGGGAGGGAAGCAGAATAATAGATGTCAATCAGACTGATTTTGATGCAAAACGTCTTCTTCATGTATCTTTCAATTTTGAAGTTGATTTGTTGAAATGGAAAATACCAACATCCTTGCTGGAATCAAATAAGCTAAGGACTTTTCTTTTCCTAAGCCAAAAGGAGTGGGGGATGTCATTCCGTACTTCATTTTGTGCTACAATTGCTTCAAATTTTAAGTCATTGCGTATGTTGAGTTTGAATGGATTGGACATTACAAAATTGCCAAAATGTCTTAGGAAAATGATACATTTAAGATATCTTGATCTTAGTGATAACAAAGAAATGGAGAGACTTCCCAATTGGATAGTCAAACTTCAAAATTTGGAAACATTAGATCTCTCAAGATGTGAGTCTCTTGTGGAATTGCCTAGAGATATCAAGAAATTGATCAACTTAAGACATCTCATTTTGAAAAGATGTTATAAATTGGCTCGGATTCCTCGTGGATTGGGTGAATTGACTCGTCTTTGTACTTTGAGTAGATTTGTTTTGAGTGAAAAAAAATCCATGTTGAGGGACTGTGCAGGGCTCAGTGAGTTGGGGAAGTTGAAGGATTTAAGAGGAGAGTTGGAGATCAAAAATTTGAGGTACAAGAAAGATATGGTGTCAGAATTGAATTATGATGGTGCAGTTTTGAAGGAGAAACGACATCTCTATTCATTGACTTTATATTGGATGCACATCGAAAGAGAAAATAGTGATGTGGTTGAGGAGGAGAGTGATGTAATTATTAAGTCAATGGAAGCGCTGCAGCCCCATTCAAGTCTAAAAGAGTTAACCCTGAAGTACTATATGGGTGCGGGGTTTGCGAGTTGGTTTCATTCTCTCCCAAATATTGTTAATCTCACTATTTGGCATTGCCCGAAATTGGCGTCACTACCAGAAGGGATGGGCAACCTCAAATCACTTCAGTTTCTTTTGATATGGGATTGCCCTAATTTGGCATCACTCCCAGAAGGGCTTCGTTGGCTCGCCTCATTAAAAAATTTGAGAATTAAGCGTTGCCCTATCTTAAAGCAAAGATGCCAGAGAGAAACAGGTGAAGACTGGTCCAAGATTGCTCACATTCCAGACGTTCACATTGGTCTATAGCCTGGTGCGTTTTTCTAACTAATTTCTTTCTTTTGCATTCACATTTTCATTCAAATGGCAACCAACCTCAGCTTGTTCATTTTCTTCTTTTTCAGGTCCATTTTATGATCTTTAAGGGTTGGGTCAGTGCACTAAAAACTCTTGTGATTGTGCAACAGCAGGTCACCAACAAAGTGGTATGTATGTACTAGATGATGAGCCCTTGATCCTAACATTGTTTTGTTGTTGGTATGTTGACATGATAATAACATTCGGTTTTGTTTCTTATTTTTCTTTCATGGATATGCAGTGATTAAAAGAAGAGACTGATTAGGCATCCTGATTTTGTTCATACAAGTGACTCAATTGTACATGTGATGAATTTAGGTAATTGTAACTCTCAAATTTCCTTATAGGTTTTGAAATTGATGTCGTTTGTGATGGCTTATATTAATGAATTAAATTCAGATTGATCGGCAACCTCACATTACTCCATGAGCTTTCAATTATGGATCTGCCAAAGCGTAATTAAAAATATATGAAAATACATATTATAGTTTAAAAAAAATAGCATGACACTTACAAACAAATAGTATATTTTTAATTTTTAATTTGTTACTTATTAAATACTCATATATATAAAACATAATGTCTTCCTCTCCACTCCTGGAGAAATTATACAATAATACCGTAGTACCATGTGTTGCCACGTGGTAGTACGGATGAATGAGATAATGACATCTGGGCAGCAACTAGAACAGAAAGAAGTAACGTTAATTGGTGTTAACCTCACCGTCTGAGAAACTTGTCGTACCCACCTTCTTAGTTTTTACCATCATCGACGACAGTCATTGCCATTTCTGTAAGATTTGTTGGCCATTTAATGCTATGAAAAGCAGTCATGTTGCTTCTTCACAAAGCTGATGGCTGATATTTTTGAATGAAATTCAGAATGAAGTTAATTGTGTTCTTTGTTTCTTTGGTTATGTACATTGTTGGTAGGACATACTCTTTCTGTTGAATGTGGTCTTCGATACTCATTTACCACATCATATCCTTCTGTCTTCTTTGCATGCATTATCATTTCCTGTGCTGGTTTATACTTTGAATGCTTAAATGAGAGTTTTCATTGGTTCTTGAACATGCAGTGTAGCGAGATGGCTGGGTAGAGAGAGTAGTGCTTTGTCATCTTGGAATTGAAGATGTCAAACAGTAACACTAGGTTCTATTCTGTATCAATTGGAAATTGAGTATTCCTTTAGTTTGGCATTATCTTCCAGAAGAGACAGACAACCTCACATAACCTCGATGGCTTTCAATTCAGAGTTTACCATCACTGCCCGAAAGGATGCGCCGCCTCACCGTTTTAAGCCAGTTCGAAATTGGATATTATTCCTTCACACAGAAAAGCAAAAACAAAGAGGGCAGATTTTTCGGGTTTGTACATCTATGTTTCTTAGTCCTTTTCTAAAGAAATCAATTCCCAGCTAACTCTCCCTTCTTCCTTGTCTTTACAGGTCCCGTGTGAGAATCGAAGTTCCCTTGAGCGGTGTGCATGAGGAGAATTGAAGTTCACTTGAACCATATTCACGAGCATAAATAAAATACTGAAACAAGCATGACCAAGTGTTCTTTAAGCTTAGATGGCGTTATGGCTTCGGAAGAACTAGGAAAAGAATAATAGGTAACTACTTCATCATATGTAATTGTTATACATTTCCACGGATCAAACAAACATTTTTCAATTATTCAATTCTCAAAAAAATTGTTCATATGGTACTAACATTTGTTTACTAGTTACTTCCATACACATGCAGTGGAGAGAAGAAGAAATAGATGGAGTGAAGAAAGCCAATAGCCATCATTCAAATATGTGTTCCCTGTTAATGCACCTGGGTATTGATCATAAGATTGACTCGACCCTTGAGCTACTACATTTAGGCTTATATACACAAACAGATAGATAATGTTCCATTCTATACGATGTGCAAGTGATTTTTGTTTCACATATTATATTCTTGTGTCTGGTTTTCTTGCATTATCATTTTCTGTGCTTGGTTATATCCTACACTTGCATAAACTTCATTCTAGTTCTATTAAGTTGATAATAGCTTTTGTGGTACAGGGACCTTGTAAGAGTGCTGGAAGAGTGTGGTTCGAAGTGTGCTCCAGTCTTGTGGGGCACTTCAGCAGTTGAGAGAGCTTCAGTATCCCAAGTGTGGTATCTTGTGCTGCAGTGTCAAGCAACGTTCCTCCGTTCTGATTTCGTGTTTTTAAATTTATTTTTTGTTATTTTTTGTTATTTTTTGTTTTGTTTCCTATTTCGAACCAGATTGGAAAAGACTTAGAGTGCTCTTGTACTTGTAATCTTCTTATTCAATTAGTGAAAAACCCTAGCAACCTCGTGGACGTAGCTCAATTATGAGTGAACCACCTAAATGGAGTAGAATTTGCTCTCAAATCATGCGATGATGTTTTATTTATTCAATTATATAGATGACAGGTGATTAAGAGTATTTATCTCTGTATCTGAGATCCTAAATTCAATTTCAAACCCAACCTCCTTAAAACTAGCACCTCTATTAAAATAGATAACGCATAAAACATATATGTAATATGGGACCATGAGGCTCATCATTTAGGTCTCGCATTTCGTTAAATTTAAATCACTCAAACAATATAACCACTTAACACATGATCAAACTTTAAATGAGGTTTTGTTTTTTCCTTCCAAAATTCACGTTAACATCGTTGAGGTTTTTGACAGGCTTCCTCCTCTCGCGAGTGTGTTTCATCCAACGTGCTCTTCTCTTCTTCTTTTTTCTTTTTTTACTTTTTTTTTCTTCCTGGTTTGAGCTTTGTGGTTTCAATCAACTACCTTACTTCCAAATATTGTCCAACTTAGTCTCTGGTCTTAATAAAAACAGTAGTTCCAATAGTTTGTATTAAAGAAACTTTGGAATTAACACGCAATTCCAAATTACCCGTGAAGAAAGTGAGATTGATATCAAACCAGGTGAAGCGTTGACTTCTTTTGGATGTTATAATATGCAAGAGTTCAACCATCTTCCGATTGCTTACCGCCAAAGATCATTCTCTATTGACCAAATGAACCTATGTTAATAATATATTTCGACATATATCTTTGTTGGTGGCAATGGAAACTACAAAGAAAGCTCAAACCAGTAAGGAGTTCTAAAAAAAATGCTGGATGAAACACGCTCACTGAGAAAAGGAGGAAACCCGTTAAAACAAACACTTTAACGTGAGTTTTTAGGGGAAAAAAAAATTGCAGAGCACTAATTTAAAAATAAATTCTTCACTGAAATTAGTGAAAACAAGACAATATTCATCATGCTGACAGAGAACATTGCGTGAAAAGAAAAAAATTAAACTAAATTCATTGGCCCCATTTTAATAGTTCACCTGGCGCCCCAATAAGAATAACCACAAATTGACAAATCAAAAGAAAAGAAAAAAAAAATGTCAATAATTATACACACACACCTACAATACAAAGATGAAGTCAAGAAAAAGCATCGAGTCCATCGATGAGAAAAGTTAATCATATATACCTAGGTATTCAACTCTATCGTCTTTCATTTCACATGAAAGTAGATAGCTGGCAATGGCTGGCATCTATTGGAATTGCCATGTAAAGCACATAATACACAGACATGAAACCAAAACCGCAGCAAGAGTCATTATTGTTGTTCACGTAAAGCACCCATCCACTTGGAAACAATAATCAAGGAGAAAGAAAGAATTGTTGTTGTTGACATAAAACACCTCAAGTCTCTACTTTAATTCACCTCACCGCCTCTGTGTTTTTGTTCTGAATCACTGCAATGGCAGAAGGAGTCCTCTTCAACATTGCACAAGGGATCATTGAAAGGTTAGGCTCCCGGGCTTTTGAAGAGATGGGATTGGTTTCGGGTGTCAACGTTGAGCTCCGAAAGCTTAAGCTTGTAGTTTCCCAACTCCGAGCTGTTCTTCTTGATGCTGAGCAAAAGCAAGCCAACAATGAAGCAGTCAAAGAGTGGCTCCTAAGCGTAGAAGATGCAGTTTATGAAGCTGATGATGTGCTCGATGAGTTTTATACTGAAGCTCAGTGGAGACAAATGGTGCCTGGAAATAATAAAGTGTCAAAGCAGGTACGCATCTTCTTCTCTAGCTCAAATCAGCTTGTTTTTGGGCTGAAAATCGGTCATAAAATAAAACATCTTAACAAGAGACTTCATGAGATTGCCTCGAATACGACATTTGGTCAATTACAAGTAAACCACGAGGATGCACGATTTGTAATAAGAGAGAGGGTCACCCACTCATTTGTCCGTGAGGATAATATAATAGGGAGAGATGAAGACAAAAGAGCAATTATTCAACTTCTGTTGCATCCCATCCCTACAGAGAATACGGAGAATACAGAGAATGTGTCCACTATTTCCATTGTGGGATTTGGAGGAATGGGAAAAACTGCACTTGCCCAACTCGTATTCAACGATGAAGAGGTTCAAAAGCATTTTGAGCCGAAAATGTGGACATGTGTCTCTAATTCATTTCAGTTGGATATACTTGTTAAGAAAATCCTAAAAACTGACATGTTCGACATGGATCAGTTGCAAAATGATCTTAGGAAGAAGATCGATGGGAAGAGATACCTCCTTGTGTTAGACGATGTCTGGAATGATAATCGTGAAAAATGGCTAGCCTTGAAAGACTTATTGATGGGTGGTGCAAGAGGTAGTAAAATACTAATAACTACTCGTATCGATACAGTTGCAAAGATAACAAACACAACTAAACCATATAAGTTAAGGGGATTGAATGAAGAACAGTCTTGGTCTTTATTTAAGAAAATGGCATTTCAAGATGGGAAAGAGCCAACAAGTTCAACCATTAAGGTGACTGGCGAGGAGATTGCTAGAAAATGTAAAGGGGTTCCGCTTGCTATAAGGACCATAGGACGGATGTTGTACACTAGAGATCCAGAAACTGAGTGGTCGGCTTTCAAGAATAACAAGCTTTCAACAATAAGGCAAGAAGAAAATGATATTTTACCAACACTTCAGCTGAGTTATGATGTTCTCCCATCACATTTGAAACATTGTTTTGCTTATTGTAGTTTGTTCCCGCCTGATTATGAGATTCCCGTAGAGAATTTAATTAAGCTATGGGTGGCACAAGGGTTCGTTAAGTCTACAAATCCTAATGAGTGCTTGGAAGATGTTGGTTATGAATATTATAACGAACTAGTTTGGAGATCTTTTTTCCAAGAAGAACAAAATGATGAGTTTGGTATAATAAAAAGCTGTAAAATGCATGATCTCATGAATGAACTTGCTGTAAAAGTGGCAGGGGAGGGAAGCACAATAATAGATCGCAATAAGACTGATATTGATGCAAAACTTCTTCTTCATGTATCTTTCGATTTTAATGTTGATTTGTGGAAATTAAAAGTACAAAAATCCTTGTTGGAATCAAATAAGCTAAGGACTCTTCTTTTCTTAAGACAAGAGCGGTGGGGAAAATCATTCCATAAGTCATTTTGTGCTACAATTGCTTCAAATTTTAAGTCATTGCGTATGTTGAGTTTGAACCAACTAAAAATTAAAAAATTGCCAAAATGTCTTAGAAAAATGATACATTTGAGATATCTTGATCTTAGCTTTAATCTCATTGGGAGACTTCCAGATTGGATAGTCAAACTTCAAAATTTGGAAACACTAGATCTCTCAGGATGCGACTCTCTTGTGGAACTGCCTAGAGATACTAAGAAATTGATCAACTTGAGGCATCTCATTTTGCAAGATTGTGATAATTTGGCTTGGATTCCTCGTGGATTGGGTGAATTGACTCATCTTCGTACTTTGAGTACATTTGTTTTGAGCAAAAACAATTCCATGTTGAGGGATAGTGCAAGGCTCAATGAGTTGGGAAAGCTGAATGATTTAAGAGGAAAGTTGAAGATCAAAAATTTGAGGTACAAGAAAGATATGGTGTCAGAATTGAATTGTGATGGTGCAGTTTTGAAGGAGAAACGACATCTCTATTTGTTGACTTTACATTGGATGCAAATCGAAAGAGAAAATAGTGATGCAGTTGAGGAGGAGAGTGATGTAATTATTAAGTCAATGGAAGCGCTGGAGCCCCATTCAAGTCTAAAAGAGTTAACCCTGGAGTGCTATATGGGTGCGAGGTTTGCGAGTTGGTTTCATTCTCTCACAAATATTGTTAAGCTCAGATTGTCTCACTGTGATAGATGCCAAAATCTTCCACCGTTGGATCATTTACCTTTTCTTAAGAGTCTTAATCTTTCCGGGTTAAGGAATTTGGAGCACATATCAGCAGAAGACATGGTTAAAGACTTTGCCAGTGATGAGACGATGATGATGTCAGCTGCTTCTCCATCGACGACCTTCTTTCCCTCCTTAGAGAGTCTTTATCTAATTGGTTGCCCTAATCTCAAGGGATGGTGGAGGAATGAAACAGCTTCAACTTCAGTTTCTTCATTTCCTTGTCTTTCTACTTTATCTATATGTGATTGTCCTAACCTGACTTTCATGCCGCTGTACCCAAATCTTGATCAACTGTGGTTAGAGAGAAGCAGCTGGAAGGTCCTTCCCTCCTCCTTTGTTCTCTCCAAATTAAAATCTCTGAAGATTAAAGGTGTTGATGATATAGAATATATGCCAGAAGAATGGATTGGCAACCTCACACTACTCCAGGAGCTTGTATTTCATCATTGCCCTAATTTGACATCACTACCAGAAGGGATAGGCAACCTCACATTACTCCAAGACCTCCTAATTAAGGATTGTCCTAATTTGGTATCACTACCAGAAGTGATCGGCAACCTCACATTACTCCGGGCCCTCCTAATTAAGGATTGTCCTAATTTGGCATCACTACCAGAAGGGATCGGCAACTTCACATTACTCCAGTACCTCATAATTAGCGACTGTCCTAATTTGGTATCACTCCCAGAAGGGTTTCGAAGCCTCATCTCCTTAAGGAGACTACATATTTCAAATTGTCCTAAATTGGCATCATTCCCAGAAGGGCTTCGTTGCCTCGCCTCATTAAAACATTTGCACATTTGGAAATGTCCCATCTTAAAGCAAAGATGCCAGAAAGAAACAAGTGAGGACTGGTCCAAGATTGCTCACATCCCACGCTTATTCATAGCCTGGTGCGTTTTTCTAACTAATTTCTTTATTTTGCGTTCACACTTTCATTCAAAAGGCAACCATTCTCAGCTTTTTCATTTTCTTCTTTTTCAACCCACACATTCGCATTTATGCATAGCCTGGTGCGTTTTTTTTAACTAATTTCTTTCTTTTGCATTGACACTTTCATTCAAAAAGCAACCAACCTCAGCTTGTTCATTTTCTTCTTTTTCAGATGATCATGAATACTATTCTTATCAATGGAAATTTGGGTCCCCACTAAAAACTCTTATGGCTTGATTTTGATTGTGCAACAGCAAGTCACCAACAAAGTGGTATGTATGTATTAGATGATGAGCCCTTGATCCTAACATTGTTTTGTTGTTGGTATGTTCCCATGACAATAACATTTATGTATCGTTTCGTGTTTTTCTTTCATGGATAAGCAGTGATTAAAAGAAGAAACTGATTAGGCATCCTGGCTTTGATCATACAAGTGACTCAGTTGTACATGTGATGAATTTAGGCAATTCTAACTCTCAAATTTTCTTATGGCTCTTGAAATTAATGTCGTTCATGATGGCTGATGTTTATGAATTAAATTCAAATTGATCTGCCAAGAATGACGTTAATTCCGTTCATTATTCATCTTTTGGATTCCCTTCATATTACTCCATGAGCTTCCAATTATGGATCTGTCAAAGCGTGATAAAAAAAATATAAGAAAATACATATTATAGTGAAAAAAATAGCATGATGCTTACAAACAAATAGTATAATATTTATTTTTTATTTGTTATTTGTTACTCATATATATAAAGGTACTGATTTTCCTACTTTCCTTTTATCCATTTACACTCTATTTTTTTTTAAAATTGCACGTTATCACTTCTCTTTTGTTCACTTACACTCCCTTTTATCTTATGGTAAAAAATATTAAAAAACAAAAGGAAGTGTAAGTGGATAAAAGGGGAGTGGAAAAATCACCACCCGTATATAAAACATAAAAATAACGTAGTTTATAGCAGATTAAATATGTAGATTTGTTCTTTGCAATATATTATTAAAAAGAAGGCTTTTTCCAACAGTTGCCCCCTTTACTAAATTGAAGGACCCAATTTCAGCTCTCTCTCTCTCTCTCTCTATGGGTCTTTCTCTCCATGGCTCTCCCACTCTATCTCGATTTCAGTAACTCCCAATAATATAAGTACTAGAAAATCACCTCAGAGATGCCAAAAATGTTTTTTTATTTTTTTTTATGTTGTGTTTTTATATTCCAGGCCAAACGACATCGTTTTTCTGAAGAAACAGATGGAGTGAAGAAAGCCAATAGCCATCATTCAAATGTATGTTCCCTGTTACTGCACCTGGGTATTGATCATAAGATTGACTCGACCCTTGAGCTACTACATTTAGGCTTATATACCCAAACAGATAGATAATGTTCCATTCTATACGATGTGCATGTGATTTTTGTTTCACATTTTATATCCATGTGTCTGGTTTGCGGGCATTATCACTTTTTGTGCTTGGTTATATCCTACACTTGCATAAACTTCATTTTAGTTCTATTAAGTTGATAATAACTTTTGTGGAACAGGGACCTTGTAAGAGTACTGGAAACTTGCAGTGCCGGAAGAGTGTGGTTCAAAGTGTGCTCAAGTCAGCAGTTGAGAGAGCTTCATTATCCTAAGTGTGGTATCTTTTGCTGCAGTGTCGAGCAACGTTCCTCCGTTCTGATTTCGTGTTTTTCAATTTATTTTTTGTTTTGTTTTGTTTTGTTTCCTATTCCGAACCAGATTGGAACAGACTTAGAGTGCTCTTGTACTTGTAATCTTCTTATTCAATTAGTGAAAAACCCTAGCAACCTCGTGGACGTAGCTCAATTATGAGTGAACCACGTAAAACTTTGGTGTTGGATTTGTGTGTGAATGTTTGTTTGTTCTTTTGATTCTCCATCTTTGTTATCACCGAAGTGGTTTGAAAATTTATTCTTAATCCTTCATTTATCAAATCTAAATCATTTAATCACCCGGATGGCTCACAATCACCCAACTGGAGGGACTGTGTTTGTTGTTTTAAGCAGTGCTTACAAATTCTCCCAAAACTACAATTTATGGTATCAAATCAAAAAGGAACGATAAAGGAATATACACGCATTATAAATACATACATAAAATAAAAGAATCACCGAGTCACTTCCATGAAATTCATTTGAAAAAACCCAAAGAATTAATACTAGCAAGTAATAAATGGGTGGAAATAATAATTAAAATCTAGTTGTTGAGGAGAGCAACCATGGACATGAAAAACGGGAGGCAGAGGATCATAGCCCTTGAGGCCACCACAGAGTGAGCTGCTCCTTTGTCTTGAGCCGGCGCAGGAGCTGGCGCAGCATCAAAATCTTGGGTTGAAGACACAGCCGCAAAGAAAGCCACCACGGCAAAGGCAAAGACCAAGACCTTCATCTTCATCACAATGCTGCTCAAATGTGTCATTGCAAATCGAAGATTTAATTTGAATGAAGAAAAGAAAATCTTTTAGTTTTAGCTAGAGAGAACAAATAAAGAAGAGAGTTGGGCTAATTGCTTGCTTCCCCAAATATATAGTGATATTTGGGGAAGGGGAGTGGGGCCCACACAGTGGAGAGAGAACATGGGTCAAGAGCTAGATTTATGGGGGGTGGCCGTTGTGGTGTCACAAAAGCAGAAAACCAACTGCTAGAATTTGCTTTGATTTTCAATTTTGAAAGCCGTCGGTTCACCCACTCAGATATTTTCTTCCCACAATTGCCTTCTGCGTAAATCTTTGTTCTTCTTAGCTGACAAGTGAGACTATGCAGGTGAGCTCGGTGGTACTATTGGCCTAATGGGGGAAATGGAGTCGAATTTGCTCTCAAATCATGCGATGGTGTTTTATTTACTCAATTATATAGATGAAAGGTGATTAATAGCATTTATTTCTGCATCCAAAATCCAAAATTCGATTTTGAACTCAACCTCCTCAAAAATATCACTTCTATTAAAATAGATAACACGTAAAACACATATATAGTATGGGACCATGAGGCTCTACATTTAGGTCCCGTATTTCGTTAAATTTAAATCACTCAAACAGTATAACCACTTAACACATGACACGTCATCAAACTTTAAATGAGGTTTTTTTTTCCCTTCCAAAATTCACGTTAACATCGTTGAGGTTTTTGACAGGCTTCCTCTCCTCTCGCGAGTGTGTTTCTTCCTGGTTTGAGCTTTGTGGTTTCAATCAACTACCTTACTTCCAAATATTGTCCAACTTAGTCTCTGGTCTTAATAAAAACAGTAGTTCCAATAGTTTGTATTAAAGAAACTTTGGAATTAACACGCAATTCCAAATTACCCGTGAAGAAAGTGAGATTGATATCAAACCAGGTGAAGCGTTGACTTCTTTTGGATGTTATAATATGCAAGAGTTCAACCATCTTCCGATTGCTTACCGCCAAAGATCATTCTCTATTGACCAAATGAACCTATGTTAATAATATATTTCGACATATATCTTTGTTGTGGCAATTGAAACTACAAAGAAAGCTCAAACCAGTAAGGAGTTCTAAAAAAAATGCTGGATAAAACACGCTCACTGAGAAAAGGAGGAAGTCCGTTAAAACATACACTCAACATGTTAACGTGAGTTTGGCAGAGAAAAAAAACATTGCAGAGCACTAATGTAAAAATAAATTCTTCACTGAAAATAGTGAAAACAGGACAATATTCATCATGCTGACAGAGAACATTGCGTGAAAAGAAAAAATTAAATTAAATTCATTGGCCCTATTTTAGTAGTTCACCTCGCGCCCGAGTAACCATAAATTGACAAATTAAAAGAAAAGAAAAAGAGTCTCAATAATTATATACACACACCTACAATACAAAGATGAAGTCAAGAAAAAGCATCGAGTCCGTCGATGAGAAAAGTTGTAAAAGCCTCCATTTGAGGCTTTGGTACGACCAAGCCAACCTCAATCCCACCCAATATGCCTGTACTCTCAGGGCATGTTTACATAGCAGTAATAGATATGGGAGGAAATTGAATGATTTTCATTCCCAACTTTCCTTGCGTTTACTTGCAATCAGAAATGAAAAAATAAGTGAGCCCCACCTCAAAATCCGTAATCACATTCCTTCAAAACTAACTATTAAATCAATTAGGGGGAATACCTTTTGCAATATCCTCTATCATTTTTGGGCCTTCCCCATCCAAAATCTGTCTCATACAGATCCACCTTAAGTGACCGGAAAACCGGAACATCACCTCCCACTCTGTATCCACTTCTCTGCCCCTCCCAAAATTACCTTGTCTAGCTTCTTAATAGTATTTCCAATTGCCCTTGCCGCAAGAACAATTCAATTTTCCCCCAACAAGTCCTTCCTCACCGCCATCGACCGGCCAAACCCGACGCAATTACCAACATATGTAGGCGGTACTGGATGATCCATAACCCGCCCCCAATAAACCCAAAATAATTCGGATCTTCACTACACCAAATGTTGTGATTAAGATAATTTTCTTGGATTTTGACCGAACAAACCCACAGAAATTGCACATGTTGGGACATAACATATGGGGATAAATGTACCGGCCGGATGCGGCTCATTTCCCTTATTGCATAAAGCAATAATCCAATTCTTGATGCCCTCCATTTGGGTCAAGTCCACCAAAAAAGTGGCCCTAACCACGATCGTTGAATGTCCATTATTTTAACTAGGAACAAGAAGAAGCAAGCCTTGTCAAGAAATTCGATTCCACCAATCCTTCAAGAAGATGGCCTCCAACCCATATGGATCAACAATAGCCGTACGATCATAAGAAGGCTTTGAATAAATAAATAAATTGTCTTTGGATTCCTCTTTACGCTACAGCCTTCTGCCTGCATAATAAAATTGTAATTGGCTTGACGTGCATGACTAAAGAATATTTCACTCAACTACATGACCGCCAGTGTGTGGACGGCTGACAAATTATTGCATGGCAGCTAATCATATATCGTTTCATGTGGAGTTAATCATATATACTTAGGTATTCAACTCTATCGTCTTTGCATTCACATGAAAAGCCGTCCACACACTATAAATAAAAATAATAATAATAATTGATATGCCTATAGAAGATAATAATTGATTTGAAAACCATTACTTTACATGATATTGTATAGTATTAGTAATTTAATATAAAAAGTAGATAGCTGGCATCTGTTGGAATTGCCATGAAACCAAAACCGAGTCACTTGGAAGCAATAAACAAGGAGAAAGAAAGAATTGTTTATTTCTCAAAGTAGACAACACCGACGGCTATCACACATGTCACCAACCAATTGGCCTCCTCCATTCAAATAATGACAAAACCAGTCAAAGATGACATTTCGGCATTTCCTCTTCAACTTGCTCCGCTGGCTGTTCCACACCAAATATTCAAAGCTTTCCCACGTGATTTGATGCATGTTTCCTCTTTCCTTTGTCCAATTGTTAATACTCTTGCTCCACTTGCTGTTCCACAGCAAATTACTCTAACAAACCACAACTTTCGGCAAGAATACTCTTTTCCTTTCTCCAGGTGAATACTCGTTTCCTTTCTCCAATGGCAGAAGGAGTCCTCTTCAACATTGCACAAGGAATCATTGAAAGGTTAGGCTCCCGCGCTTTTGAAGAGATTGGATTGGTTTGGGGTGTCAACGATGAGCTCCAAAAGCTTAAGCTTGTAGTTTCCCAACTCCGACCTGTTCTTCTTGATGCTGAGCAAAAGCAAGCCAGCAATGAAGCAGTCAAAGAGTGGCTCCAACGCGTAGAAGATGCAGTTTATGAAGCTGATGACGTGCTCGATGAGTTTAACACCGAAGCTCAGTGGAGACAAATGGTGCCTGGAAATAATAAAGTGTCAAAGCAGGTACGCATCTTCTTCTCTAGCTCAAATCACCTTGTTTTTGGGCTGAAAATGGGTCATAAGATAAAAGATCTTAACAAGAGACTTCATGAGATTGCCTCGAATAGAACATTTTGTCAATTAGAAAGGAATCGTGAAGATGTAGAATTTGTAAGAAGAGAGAGGGTCACTCACTCATTTGTCCGCGAGGATAATATAATAGGGAGAGATGAAGATAAAAGAGAAATTATTCAACTTCTGTTGCATCCCATCCCTACAGAGAATACAGAGAATGTGTCCACCATTTCCATTGCGGGATTTGGAGGAATGGGAAAAACTGCACTTGCCCAACTCGTATTCAACGATGAAGAGGTTCAACAGCATTTTGAGCCGAAAATGTGGACATGTGTCTCTAATTCATTTCAGTTGGATATACTTGTTAGGAAAATCCTAAAAGCGGATAACCTGGACATGGATCAGTTGCAAAATGAGCTTAGGAAGAAGATCGATGGGAAGAGATACCTCCTTGTGTTAGACGATGTGTGGAATGAGAATCGTAACAAATGGCTTAGCTTGAAAGACTTGTTGATGGGTGGTGCAGTAGGGAGTAGAATTCTAATAACTACTCGTAGTAAAAACGTTGCAAATATAGCAGATACAGCTGAACTATATAACTTAAGGGGCTTGAATGAAGAGCAGTCCTGGTTTTTATTTAAGAAAATGGCGTTCAAAGAGGGAAAAGAGCCAGAGAGTTCAACAATTAAGGCCATTGGGGAGGAGATTACTAGAAAATGTCAGGGGGTTCCTCTTGCTATGAGGACCATAGGACGGATGTTGTACTCGAAACATCAAGAAACTGAGTGGTTGGCTTTCAAAAGTAACAAGCTTTCAACAATAAGTCAAGAAGAAGATGATATTATACCAACGCTTCAGCTGAGTTATGATGTTCTCCCATCACGTTTGAAACATTGTTTTGCTTGTTGTAGTTTGTTCCCGCCTGATTATGAGATTCCCGTAGAGAATTTAATTAAGCTGTGGGTGGCACAAGGGTTCGTTAAGTCTTCAAATCCAAATGAGTGCTTGGAAGATGTTGGTTATGAATATTATAACGAACTAATTTGGAGATCTTTTTTCCAAGAAGAAGAAAAAGATGGGTTTGGTATAATAAAAAGCTGTAAAATGCATGATCTCATGAATGAACTTGCTGTTAAAGTGGCAGGGGAGGGAAGCAGAATAATAGATTGCAATAAGACTGATTTTGATGCAAAACGTCTTCTCCATGTATCTTTCGATTTTGATGTTGATTTTTCGAAATGGAAAATACCAACATCCTTGCTGGAATCAAATAAGCTAAGGACTTTTCTTTTCCTAAGACAAGGGCGGCATGTGAAGTCATTCCATAACTCATTTTGTGCTACAATTGCTTCAAATTTTAAGTCATTGCGTATGTTGGGTTTGAATAAATTGGGAATTACAAAATTGCCAAAATGTCTTAGGAAAATGAAACATTTAAGATATCTTGATCTTAGTGGAAATCTCATTGAGAGACTTCCAAATTGGATAGTGAAACTTCAAAATTTGGAAACACTAGATCTCAATTGTTGTCGGTTTCTTGTGGAATTGCCTAGAGATATTAAGAAATTGATCAACTTGAGGCATCTCATTTTGGCAAATTGTGACAACTTGGCTTGGATGCCTCGTGGATTGGGTGAATTGACTCATGTTCGTACTTTGAATACATTTGTTTTGAGTGAAAACAAATCCATGTTGAGGGACAGTGCAGAGCTCAGTGAGTTGGGAAAGCTGAAGGATTTAAGAGGAGAGTTGAAAATCAAAAATTTGACGTACGAGCAAGATATGGTGTCAGAATTGAATTATGATTGTGCAGTTTTGAAGGAGAAACGACATCTCTAGTCGTTGGCTTTATATTGGATGCACATTGAAAGAGAAAATAATGATGCGGAGGAGAGTGATGTAATGGAAGCGCTGCAGCCCCATTCGAGTCTAAAAGAGTTGGTCGTGAACGGATACCCGGGTGCGAGGTTTGCGAGTTGGTTTCATTCTCTCACAAATATTGTTAATCTCACATTGTCTGAGTGTGATAGATGCCAACATCTTCCACCGTTCGATCATTTACCTTTTCTTAAGAGTCTTGATCTTAACGAGTTAAGGAATTTGGAGCACATATCTGCAGAAGACAAGGTCAAGGACTTCGCCGGTGATGTGATGATGATGTCAGCTGCTTCTCCATCGACGACCTTCTTTCCCTCCTTAGAGAGGCTTTCTCTAAGAATATGCCCTAATCTCAAGGGATGGTGGAGGAATGAAACAGCTTCAGCTTCAGCTTCTTCATTTCCTTGTCTTTCTTTTTTATCCATATATGGTTGTCCTAACCTAACTTCCATGCCGCTGTACCCAAATCTTGATGAAATGTGGTTACGGAATAGCAGCTGGAAGGTCCTTCCCTCCTCCTTTGTTCCCTCTTACAAATTAAAATATCTGATGATTAGCGGCGTTGAGGATATAGAATATGTGCCAGAAGAAGGGATTGGAAACCTCACATTACTTGAGAAGCTTGAAATTAGAGATTGTCCTAATTTGGTATCACTACCAGATCAAGGGATGGGTCGCCTCATCTCCTTACAGAGACTGCATATTTCAAATTGTCCTAAATTGGCATCACTGCCAGATCAAGGGATGGGTCGCCTCATCTCCTTACAGAGACTGCATATTTCACATTGTCCTAAATTGGCATCACTACCAGAAGGGATTGGCAACCTCACATTACTCCAGAAGCTCTCAATTGAAGATTGCCCTAATTTGGCATCACTTCCAGAAGGGCTTTGTTGCCTCATCTCCTTACAGGAACTGAGAATTTGGTATTGCCCGAAATTGGGGTCACTACCAGAAGGGATGGGCAACCTCAAATCACTTCAGTTGCTTTTGATATGGGATTGCCCTAATTTGGCATCACTCCCGGAAGGGCTTCGTTGCCTCCTCTCATTAAAAAGGTTGATAATTGATAGTTGCCCCATCTTAAAGCAAAGATGCCAGAAAGAAACAGGGGAGGACTGGTCCAAGATTGCTCACATCCCAGTCATTAGAATTGGTGCGTTTTTCTAACTAATTTCTTTCTTTTGCATTCGCACTTTCATTCAAACGGCAACCAACCTCAACTTGTTCATTTTCTTCTTTTTCAGATTTGAGGGTATGAATTTTAAGGGTTGGTTCAGTGGAGATTGGATCCCCACTAAAAACTCTTATGGCTTGATTGTGATTGTGCAACAGCAGGTCACCAAAAATGTGGTAGGTATGTATTAGATGATGACCCCTTGATCCTAACATTGTTTTGTTGTTGGTATGTATGTTTGCATAGCCTGATTTGTATGTTTATACATTTCCTTCTGGATTTCAGATTAACTTGAGAGGTTTAGATGGCATTCAAGGTCCGGTTTATGTGGGTACTGGATGTGTCTTCAATAGAACAGCCTTGTATGGTTATGAACCTCCTGTTAAGCCTAAGCATAAGAAAGATGGGTTTGTATCTTCACTTTGTGGGGGATCACGGAAGAAGGGTTCAAAATCAAGTAAAAAGGGCTCAGACAAGAAGAAATCAAACAAGCATGTGGATCCTACTGTGCCGATTTTCAGTCTAGAGGATATTGAAGAGGGGGTGGAAGGTAATTTAAGAATTTCTGTTTTGTGTCATTAGTAGATGTATGGGTCGCATCTGTTTTGGGCTGTGTAAAGGGGTATTGAGTATAGTACTACAGACTGAAAGGTGATACTAATTGCCAGTCTTCTGTTTCTTTCTTAGCTTTTTACCTAATCAGTGCTTGAGTAATTTTTACTACAAAGTTGACTGAGTCATCTTTGTGGGTAGCATGTGTATATCATTTATGGGTAGCATGCTATGTCTCATTTATGGCAGCATATCTGATGAACATTCTGGGTATAATGTTTTCATATCAATGTCTAACTAATTGTACTGTTTTATACTTTGTTCCTTCCAAAAAGAGTGGTTTGGACTGTATAATAATGTACTCCTTTTAGTTTACATGTAGAAATGCTCATCATTAAACCCAACTGCTGTGTATTCTCTGTGTTAGCTTGTACATAATTTCATCTAATATAATTGAGGTAGTTGATTATACATCATGCCTACTTTTAGGTGGCATAATCATGGGTCAATGCTTGAAATTTGCTTGTTTTCTGTTGTTTCCGTTGTTAATTCTATTATTTGGGACTCAAAACATTTCATATGCACATTTTCAAAATCAGGTGCTGGATTTGATGATGAGAAGTCATTATTGATGTCTCAAATGAGCTTGGAAAAGAGGTTTGGTCAGTCTGCCGTTTTTGTTGCCTCCACACTGATGGAGAACGGTGGTGTTCCTCAATCTGCGACTCCAGAAACTCTTCTTAAAGAAGCTATTCATGTTATCAGCTGTGGATATGAAGACAAAACTGATTGGGGAAATGAGGTATGACATTCTTGCCAATGTTATCTGTTACCTTATATGCTATCCTTTTATTTCCATTGCAACAAGGAAATAATTGCAAATGTAGTTACAAGTATCACCTTTGAAATCCAATTGTCTAGATATAAATATGTTGGCTGCGTGGAAAACTGTGGTTTTGTAAATATTGAACTACCTTGGTCTAATTTGGCATGGGTCAAATATGCCTGTATCTGTGGAGACTTGTTACGCATAAGAAAATTATAGTCCTAGCGAATTCTTATAAATTTTCATATACGTTCTGATGTTCTTTCTTTTTCCTCCTCGCTTTCTGGTTATACTTTCTTATAAATTTTTAGGAGCAGTCATTCTCTTTTTTTTAAAAAAAAAAATTGGACTTATGATGGCCTACTTTAACAAAGGCAGGCCACCAAATACAGTTCTTACTGATATCTTCAATGGACTTAGTCTGCTCATGTTGTGTATTCTCTCATCCTGAAAGCTTTTGCTATTGGGTGAAAATTTCAGTTGACCATAGTTTTCCTTTTATTTTCTGTTTCTTTTCCTCATTTTTGTTCACTCTTAAGATGATGATTATCTGTCTCCCACAGATTGGATGGATCTATGGTTCTGTCACAGAAGATATTCTCACGGGATTCAAGATGCATGCCCGTGGGTGGAGGTCTATATACTGCATGCCTAAGCGCCCAGCCTTTAAAGGGTCTGCTCCTATTAATCTTTCAGATCGTCTGAACCAAGTGCTTCGATGGGCCTTGGGTTCTGTGGAAATTCTTCTTAGTCGGCATTGTCCTATCTGGTATGGTTACAGCGGTAGGCTAAAATGGCTGGAGAGATTTGCATATGTCAACACTACCATTTACCCAATCACTTCCATACCTCTTCTGATGTACTGTACATTGCCAGCTGTCTGTCTTCTTACGAACAAGTTTATCATTCCACAGGTTTGTCATCATAATTTCCTTGTGTGCTAGACTGTTCTCTGGGTCTTTGTTTAATTTTTTTTTTTCTTGTTGCCCTTCCTTATAGAGCACCCTCTGAGGCCATGTTTGAGAAGGAGGATTAGCTTGGACTAGTAAAATGCTTGGATTTCATGTGAAATCAACGAATAGTATGGGTGTTGTTTTCTAACTTGGAAGGATTAGGATGGACCATTCATAAGAGGTTCATGCCTAAACTTATCTATTAATCCCACCACTTTCAAGGGGATTAGTGGGGATAAGTTTTAGACATCAATCTCATATGAGTAGTCCACCTTAATCCTCCAAGTTAGAAGACAACACCCACATTCTTCCTTGATTGCACATGAAATCTAAGCAGCATTTTACTAGTCCAAGCTAGTCCATCTAATCCTCCATATCAAACATGGCCTCAATGTAGTCTCTCTTCTCAGTACAGGGGTGCTAGTGCAACTCTACTTGTTTAAGAGTTGATAGGGTTTGTATATTGATGTACCTTTGAATGTATATCTTCTGCAAGTCAATTTGCGTGTATTGTGAAAATTTATTAGAAGATGGTTGTACGGCTTCATTAATTTTTTTGGCTCATTCTGTTTGCAGATTAGCAACATTGCGAGTATATGGTTCATCTCCCTCTTTCTTTCCATCTTTGCAACTGGTATTCTAGAGATGAGGTGGAGTGGTGTCGGAATTGACGAGTGGTGGAGAAATGAACAGTTTTGGGTTATTGGTGGTGTTTCAGCCCATCTTTTTGCGGTCGTCCAAGGTCTCCTCAAAGTCCTTGCTGGTATTGACACCAACTTCACTGTCACCTCCAAGGCATCAGACGAAGACGGGGACTTTGCTGAACTCTACATGTTTAAATGGACAACCCTTCTCATCCCACCAACAACTCTCCTCATCATAAACTTGGTGGGAGTTGTTGCGGGTATATCTTATGCCATCAACAGTGGTTACCAGTCATGGGGTCCCCTCTTTGGTAAGCTCTTCTTTGCCTTTTGGGTGATCGTCCATTTATATCCCTTCCTCAAAGGTCTCATGGGACGCCAGAACCGTACTCCTACCATTGTCATCGTGTGGTCGATTCTGCTTGCTTCAATTTTCTCTTTGTTATGGGTGAGGGTTGATCCCTTTACCACACGAGTCACCGGTCCAGATGTTGAGCAGTGTGGAATCAACTGCTAGACAGAAAGACGACGTCACTTTCGTTAAATTCAAATTCAAATTTATTTTGTTCGCCCAATTAAAGCTGGAGAGGTGGGAGGAGTTAATTGTCTTATATTTTGTTCTTATCGTTCTTTCCGTCTACTGTTTGTCCATGAAGCTTACACACTGTCTGTAGATGATAGGAGGTTAAAAAAGAATATGTTTTTTTTTTTTATTGTAATGTAAGAAGGGTGAATTTCATGTAATACTACTTTGAACATAACTTATTTTTATGTGAGATCTGAGGACTGTCAGTGGAACAGTAATTTATTACAGTTTTAGAATTTCATGGCAACTTTGTTCTGTATTCTGAGTACCTTTTGTTCTAGTTATGCTTCAACAAATTTGCTTCACAAGCTATTTGAACTAGCCATCACTTTCTTTTTGGGTGTTATTATTATTTTTCTCTTGGGCATATAAGAAAGAAATTAAACTAGAATATCGTTTAACTTTCACGATCCCAATCGCGCATGCAAGCGTTTCATGGGCCTCTTGGTGTTTGTTTAATAATGGCGAAAGAAACCGTTTTGTGTCTTTCTAATGACTCTTACTTGAGGGGAATTTAAACTCGGGTGTAGAGTGGGGAGTATATCCGCTCAACCAACTTGGTTAAGTCCAAGTCTATAACTTCATTCAATTTATAATGAATGGTCTCATTATTAATATCACCAATAAAACTTCACACCTATTGGGCTTTGTAGGTGGTTAAGTTGGAAACAATATCGGTATTGCTAGTGTGTGTTCATAAGGTTTATATGTTCTTTGCCTTGCTTTGCGTTTGTTTTTTTTTTTCCTTTGCTTGCTTGTCACCGATATTGTCCCAAACTTAACCACTTACAAAGTCTAGCAAGTGTGAAGTTTTATTACAAAAGGGCTAAGTGATATTAGTAGTGGAACCATTCATTTTATATTGTATTTTATTTTGTCAAATTTCTGATATAGGACTTGTATTCTTCAACCACCGCTTAATATCTTCTCCAATTTGAGGATTATTATATATCATGCGCGCGGGGATAAAAGAAGAGCTGCAAATAATTGGTTATGTGACTTTTGGTTTTTCTTATTACACATGCAACATGCTATGGCTAAACTAAGAAACTAACAAAAAGAAATGAAAGTCAGTCAACTCATTCTGGTTAGTTTCCATAAACAAATTGCCGGTTTGGTCCAATCAATATAAAGTTGCAGGACGAATAAAAGAAAGGAACTGGTTTCCTGAATGGAAGACTACGAAATGAAAAAAAAAAAAAAAAAAAAAATTTACATGAGAAACCAAACCCTAATTACGAGTCTAGTATTACCATGTCAAGAAAATTTCCTTGTAAGTCTTCAATTTCAAAAAGAAAAAAGTAGCCATTGGGAGCTAAGACATAGCCCTCAATACAAATACCTCAAGACACCAAAAATCTAGATAAGATTTGATCTTCTTCAAAGAAAAGATTGAGAAAATCTATGTGAACGAGATTTTGATATCATTCTCTAGATTTGAATCAAAATGAATATGTCTGGTCGTTGTGCTGCGTGCAGGTATTTGAGAAGGAGATGTCCTTCAGATTGCATACTCTCTCCCTATTTTCCATCCAATGATCCTCACAGATTTGCTTCTGTTAATAGAATCTATGGTGCCAGTAATGTTGCCAAATTGCTCCAGCTAATATTACCCATTCGCACTACTACAAAAAAGCAAAAAGACGACGGTAAATCACCGTCGTGTATTTGGTTTTTCAATGGTCGTGGAATCCACCGTCATCTTTTCCCTCATAAACCACGACGCTAAATAACCGTCGTTGTTAAACAATACAACGTCATCAAAAAATACAAAACGACGTCTTTGTACTGCAAAAAGATCTAAAAAAAGCAATCGAGGATGATAATAGACGACCAATTCTCTAAAAAGACCGTCGTTAAAAAGGGAAAATATGACACATATTAAGAGAACAAGGCCGCAAGATAGACATACAACAACGACAATAAAAATACGCCGACGTTAAATATAATTTTCACGACAATAAAAAATATGACGTCTTTAAATACATTAGAAGACGACGTTATTGATACCTACTACGTCGCACATATAAACACAACCGTCGTACAATTAATTTTCCACTTCGATTTTTCGATAAAAGATGACGTGGAAATAGTTGTCAGTGTCATTATTTACGACGTATGTGTTTCTATAGTAGACGTTGAAAAACTAAACAACGTCAGTTACAAATATATGAGAGTCGTATTAAAAAATTTATACGTCCTATTTTCAGAAACAAACAACGACCATAAATATTAGACGTTGTTAAATACAACAACGTCGGAAAACAATAAAAACAGACGTGTTTAGTCTGCTAAAGTTCTACAACGTCTCTTATTTACAAAAAACCGTCGTGAAATAAATTTTCCACTTCGATTTTTCTAAAAAAGATGACGTGGAAATAGTTGTCAGTGTCATTATTTACGACGTATACATTTATATAGTCGACGTTGTATTTATATGTATTCATTACTCACGACGCACTTAATAATATAGACGACGTTGAACGTCTAAACAACGTCGGTTCCAAATAAATGAGAGCCGTATTACAGAACATATAGACGGCGTAGATTATGATGGGAGCCGTATTACAAATAACGTCGTTTAATTGTTATTAGACGGCGGTTATAATGAATTTCCGTCGGAATTAATTTCGTTCCTCTTCGTTTATAAAAGAACTTGCGACGTGGAAAATGTATGATGACGTCGTATTTT
Source organism: Prunus persica (assembly GCF_000346465.2). Lineage (NCBI taxonomy): Eukaryota > Viridiplantae > Streptophyta > Magnoliopsida > Rosales > Rosaceae > Prunus > Prunus persica. The sequence goes on along the minus strand of NC_034010.1, from coordinate 992,643 downwards.
TTAACGTTCAGATTATATATCTCGTTTTTTAGACGTCGGTATTATGGGATTGGAGTCGTGTTATTTTGAATTACATGGCGGTTCTTTATCCTTCACCGACGTGATATCCTGAATAATTGCTTCACAATAGCGTCGTGGTTCTTCATTGTTACGTTGCTTTAAGACGTCGGTAAATATGCTGAATAACTGATTCACAATAACGTCGTGTTTTATTTGAACGTAGAAAGTGAAGAAATCACATTACAATATATTACAAAATTAATGTCATACACTGCCAATTACATAAGCATCATTCAATCCATATATCTTCACACCCATCTCGAATATTTTGACCGCCTAACTCACCTACCAGTTCATCAAATGTGTCAACATTTGGCATCCCTCTAGTAAATGGCTCACACTCAATTATCACATCACCTAATACTTCATCACCAATAACATCATTATATTCTCTACTAGGCATTGATAACACTACCGACCAACCACGATGCATCGGGTCGTCAACAAAAAATATTTGTTTGACTTGAGAAGCCAAAACAAATTGGTCATTCCTATGTCCAATTTTACTCAAATCTACAAGGGTAAATCCAAGTTCGTCGACTACAAGACCAGAACTATCTATCCAATCACACCTAAAGACTGGGATTGTAAACTTTTGGTAGTCAAGGTCCCAAATTTCTTGAATGACACCATAGAAACCCATATTTGAGAGAATTGGGTTTTTATCCTTGGCACTAGCAACTTGCATGGTATGTGCAAGTAAATAAACTCCACTATTTTGAGTTGTCCGCACATCATCTTGTGCCTTGATATTGAATTTAATACCTTTAATAAGATAGCTCCTATATAATGGCACTGACATGTTTGGACCAGCTGCTAGCCACCTTAAATTTTCTGATACGCCATGATTGTCTTCCTCAAGTTCACTTTGAACTTGCAAATTAATCATATCTTAATTCATCCTAACATATAAATAAGAAGAAAATTAAAAGAGAAATACGTTATTCAACAACATATACCTTGAAGCGTAGCCATTGAATGAAAGTGCTATTGTGCTTATCCTGCAGCCACTTTGTTCTCTTTCTAAATTTTGGATAAGCAGTCTTGATGTGGATCATATGTTGCCTACATGACACGAAAAATTCAAGCATTACGGTCCCAAATATATAAGATAAACATAAGAAATAATTTTAAATGGAAACTTAAAGAATAAAACTCATACGTACTCGATATAAGGTAGGACTTCCTCCGTATTCTCCAAGACATATAGATGTGCTTGATTCAACAGGTCCTGATCAACTACGCTCACTGTGCAACCTGATAATGGCTTTGAAACTCCCATCTTTTGGCTTGAAGGCACTCCAACTGTACTAACATCAGATAAATGCTGAGTACAAAACTCTACCGCTTCTTCAGCTATATACCGCTCAGCAATGCAACCTTCGGGACGAGTACGATTCTGAACATACCCCTTCAGCACTTTCATATATCTTTCAAACGGATACATCCACCTAAAATATACTGGCCCACATAGACGAACTTCTCTGACAAGATGTACTACTAGATGAACCATGATATCAAAGAATGAAGGGGGAAAGTACTTCTCAAGCAAACACAGAGTAACTACTACATCTTCTTCCAACTTATCTGCTAGCATTAGTACCGGAAATCAATAAGGTTAACATCATGAACTTTCGTTTCATGCACAGCCATGGAGGGAGATTATATGTAACTAAGATAACCGGCCAACAACTATATCTGCTACTTAGAGAACTGTGGGGATTGAATCCATCAGATGAAAGAGTCAATCTCAAGTTTCTCGGCTCATTACCAAACTCAGGCCATTTATCATCAAGAAGTTTCCAAGACGGGGAATCCGCCGGATGAGACATCTGACCGTCAATTGATTTTCTAGCAACATGCCACCAAGTCAAACTCTTAGCTGTCTCATGTGATTGAAACATCCTTTTAAACCTTGGAATTGGGGGAAAATACCACACCACCTTCGCTGGCACACCCTCTTTCAAGATTGCATCTTTGCCTTCCTTCCACCTTGAGATACCACAAGTAGGACAATTAGTTGAATCCTCATACTCCTTCCTATACAAGATGCAATCATTGGGGCATGCGTGCATTTTCTCATAACTCAGCCCCAATGCACACAAAGTCTTTTTAGCCTCATACATGGAGGTTGGTATTGTATTTCCTTCTGGAAGCAAATCGCCTTGAAGTATCAATAATTCTGTAAAACAGACATCACTCATCCCATGTTTTGCCTTCAAATTATACAACTTCACTAATGCCGATAACTTCGTGTACTTTCTACAACCAGGGTACACTGGTTGATCTCCATCCCCAATCACATTGGCAAACTCATACGGATCCGAACCAAAATCACCAAAATCATTATCATCCATATCAATTTCTTCAGACACAAAACTGTACCTACTATGGCCATCATCTTCTTCAACATTTCTGCTAGCATTAGTAGTTGCTTCCCAAGGTTCTCCGTGAAATGTCCAATTCTTATAGCTTTGGTCAATTCCATTAAAGTATAAGTGATCCCTTATAATTCCAACCCCAAACAACTTCAAATTAACACATTTAACACATGGACAACGGATATGTGTTGTAGTTAGAAGATTTTCTACAGCAAAGTTCAAAAATGCTTCCACCCCAAACTCATATGCCTTCGATCTTCTATCCGAGTGCATCCATGACTTATCCATCTCCGACACTATAACCTATTATCTATAATAAAGTGAAAATACAGGCAATGACCATCACTATAGCAGATTATACAATGATCTAATCGCAAGTAATAAACAACAGAGACGACGGGTTTTAATCAAAAACAGACGTATTTGGTATATATAGACGACGGATTTTCAACAGACGTCGTCTATTATACGTAATACAAACGACGGTTTATGAAAAAACCGTCGTGTATAAGTAATACAACGACGGTAGTTTAAAAACACCGTCGTGTAATCGTCGTCGTACGCCTTAAAATTCGTCGTGTCTCAGTTTATTTTCAAGAACACAAAACCCATTAAGAACACAACATATATATGAAACCAAGCAAGAAACCAACATATACATGAAACCAAGCATGAAAACAATAAATCCATTGCAAGAAACCAACATATACATGAAACCAAGCATGAAAACAATAAATCCATTCCCAATTCAACATAACATAGGGTGATTAAAAGATACGACAAAATTAAATCCATTCCCAATTCAACATAACAGATAATGTAATCCATGAACCCATTAAACAGAAAATCCATGAACCCATACCTATAAGCATTGGTGCACTTTGCACCTTCTCCAGAGCGGAAAATGACAAGATCAAATAAAGGTGTCCTTTTGCTGGAAATCATTTGGAAGTTGGTGATGTGTCTTTTTGTGTTGATTTCCAGCAAAAGTACACCTTTATTTGATCTTGTCATGAACCCATTAAACAGAAAATCCATGAACTCATACCTATAAGCACATTATTAACAGATCGCAAAGCATATACCTAAAACCCTTTAACAAAACAACCTAATATCATTCAATGAATTTACAAGGGGAAGATAGGGTTTGTACTTACAGGTTGGACGAGCTCACAGATTCGACGAGCCTGGAGAGTGCAACTTTTAATTAGAGCAGAAGTGAGAGAGCGAAATGTTATGTCGCGTGAAATCTGAAATTTTAGGTTTCAGGGATCGAAGTATAAGACTAAGAGCCAAATCTAAAAAAATTTAGGTCGCGCGAAAATTTTTAGAGCGCGCGCGTTATAAAACGTCGAAAGAAAAACCAAGGCGAAAGTTCTACAAGTACCGACGTAAATTTAATATTCCACGACGGAAACTTCATTTTTCGGATTAAGAACGTAAGGCCGTTCATTTTTCGGATTAATTTTAAATTTATTTTGAATTTTTTATATAACGACGACTGAAAAACCACGTCGGTGTTAAGAAATTAAAGACGTTGTAAATTATATAAACCGACTTACATATTAAAATAACGTCGTTTAAGGCGTAAACCATGTCGTATGTTTTACTGTACGACGTAAAATATGTATTCCACGACCCAACCACCGTCGTTAAAAATTAATACACTAAACCCATAAAATTAAATTATACAATTTAAAAAATTAAGTTTATAAAAGGTTTTATGGTTTTAAAGCCTAACATATACCCTAGACTACCCAAAAATTATACTTTAAAAATAAACCCCAATAAATAACAACCCTAATCTCTAAACCCTAGACTCTAAACCCTAAACCATAAAACTAGAAGTGATTTTATGACTCATCAAAACAATTTTGTTTTGGATGGTCATTTTAAATTTTTGTTATTCAAAATGAATTTTTTCAAGGTTTATGTGGAAGAAAATATATCAATGACTTCATAGGAGTTGACTTTTCAATTTTCTGATTTATTTTATATTTATTTTGAATATTTTGATATAAAAATAATAAAATATTCTTACCATACAACAAACCACGTCGGTGTTAAATAAATTGTAGACGTTGTAAATTGTAATAGACTACTAAGTCGTTAAAATGACGTCGTTAAAATGAGAAACCATGGCGGCTATTTAACTATACGACGTAAAATATATATTTTACGACTTAACCGCAGTCGTTACATAAACGTCGTCGATTATACCCTGAACCCTTAAGAAATTGAAGATATTGTAAACCATTAACGACTCAATTGTTCAAAGAACGTCGTCTAACTATTTTTTTACGTCGTATTTGTTTAAAACACGCAACAACAAAATACGACGGTTATTGACTTTATTAGGTCGTTGGAAAAGTATTACACGTCGGTTAAGCAATTTGTATGTTTGTTTTTTTTTTAATTTAAGAAAACCTCAACAAATTTTTACATTACATATTATAGAGAAAATTGGTACATTATACATAAATATCAAGTGTTCAATAATTGCCCTGTTTAATAATTTGGAAAACAAACTCTGCCCATTCATTCCGGACTTCATCAATGGCTTCTTGGGGGTATGAAGCTTCCTGGTTTCCCTTGGCATACTGCATAAACAATGACTATTAGGGTTTATAAATAAAAAGAAATTCAATCACAGACGACGATATTTTTCATAACCGACGTAGTATATCCATTCAACGACGTTAATTTTACACGACCGTCGTTGATAATACAAAAAACGACGTAAAATGTATGAAGGTAATTTCTTCTTACCTTATTCTCAAACCCCAAGGAAGGATCCATGATGATGTCCCTCATGAAGCGCATTACATAATACCCGCATTCGACATTGCTGGGTTGCTTTGGTGTGCCTGAGAGAGTTTTCCAAATTACATTTTTACGTCCTGCTCGGGCTATGTGGGTATTATATAATTTTAAAGCACTGTTCACGATGTTTTTGGCCTCTTCATCGACCACACGATTTCCTGGCAGAGGATCCAGAAAATAGACGGTTTCTCTCTTTGCTCTTACAATCAGCAAAATCCAATGACGGCTGCACAAAATTAATATAAAAACGACGGTTATTTACAAAAACGACGTATTATAGTATTTCACACGACGAAGTAAAGTAGCTAACGACGACATTATATATTTATCACGACGATAAATAAATACCGACGTGGTTAGTAGTTTCAAACGACTAAATAAAATAAAACACCGACGTGGTTAGTTTATAAGCTGTCATTTATTGAAAATCATAAAAACAAAATCCTAAGGAGACTAACCCTGGATTGTAAGGCATCATGAAAATCTGTTCACCGTCTGTCTTCTGAAGTCGAGCTGCTACCAGTCGTGATCTGGCAGTTATTGTGCCAGAGTTGGCACTAACTGTAGCAGGGTCGATAAAGCCAACCATACTGCACATATTGGCTTTTTTCAAAACATCGTGTAAGTACCTAAACAAATAAAATAATATAAACAAGTCAGCACACAAAACACGACGGTTATGTATAAAACAACGACGTATTATAATATTTCAAACGACGTACTGAAATAGATGAGGACGTTATAATATATTTATCACGACGGTTGTTAGTTAAGACGACGTGGTTAGTTAGTTAAGACGACGCAATATATAAACCAACGAGTTATTATTTTAGAAGTACAAACCTCATATATACAGCCAATACAGTAGCTCCAATTTCTTCCATGCCTGCAAATTGTGTAATATCTTCAGGCAGGAGGAAGGTATCGCGCTCACCACCAAACACCTCCTTATCAATTGTAAATTGGACTGTCTTATCCTCAGGCAGGAGTGTCGTTTCCACAAAACGACAAAGGGTTTTTAAAGAAGATGGCGCCTCCATTTTTGAATAAGCACCAACTTCAATAACCTGTTTAAAGAAATAAAAAAAATGACGTGGTAATTCAATAAAGACGACGGTTTAAGGAATAAAACGTCGTTTTAAAAGTATTTAAACGACGGTGAAAAAATTGTCGTGGTAATTTAATAAAGACGACGGTTTTATGAATAAAGAGTCGTCTGAAACCTTTTAAACGACGGTGAAAAAACCGTCGTTTAAATATTTTATTACGTCTTAAAAAAATTCCGCCGTCTAAGTTGTAAACAAACGACGGATTAAATAAAAATATCGACGTCTGAAATTTTGAAAAACAAATAAAAAAGTTATGTTAACATACCTTGTCGTCATGCTTTTCTTCATCTTCTTTCTCCTTTTCTTCTTCCTTCTCTTCATCTCTTTTTTCTTCTTCCTTCTCTTCATATCTTTTTTCTTCTTCCTTCTCTTCATCTCTCTTTTCTTCTTCCTTCTCTTCATCTGGCTGATGTTTCCCCATTTTGGCAGTATCATCCTCCAAATGTAGGGATCTCACATCACCTCCAGAGCAGCTAGCTTTGTCAGACATTGGATTTTTGGGGCTTTGGCTAATTCTTGGTTTAAGCATGCTTGGATCAAAATTGGGAATTAATTGGGAAAGCTGACTCAGGAAATGCTCCCTCTCAGCCTCTACCAATTGTTTTGTCCTAGCCTCCATCCTTAAGGCCTCTTCCCTTGCCTTAGCCTCCATCTTTTTAGTCTCTTCTTGAAGGAGAACTCTTAAACTCTCCTTCAAACGGTCGTCAAAGCTCACCCTCTGTGGTTTGGGCAAATTGAAATATTGCCTTGGGGAAACACCAGCACCAACTCCCCTCACCCTGCCTGGATGCTCGGGGCCCAAAGCCATGGTCAGCACATCATTGCTGCCATCTACTCTGACTTTGCCTTCCGAGACTTGTTTCTGCAATTCATCCTAAAATAAAGATAAACAAAAAACACACGACGGTTATTTATGTACAAACGACGTATTATATAATTTCACACGACGCAATAACATATAAAACGACGTTATTATAACTTATCACGACGGTAGTTATACCGACGTGGTTATTTATTTAAAACGACGAAATGAATAAACAACCGACGTCTTATGCTATAATTAAAGAAAACAGAGTAGTGATTCCTATTTAGACCGTTAACGACGTTTTTAACAAAGTTTCGACGTGGTAATATCATTCACACGACGAACAATATAACACACGACGTAATAAGAATAATTCACAGTTTAATAAAAATTTAAAACAGAGTGATAGTAGGCTTACAATTAATTTAGCTGTCTCTGCCACCTTTGGATCAGGGATGTTACCATGTTTGTCCTGTCTAGCTCTCTTCCATAAGGTAGATCGATCAATTTCTACCCCAGGCATGGTTTCCTCCAATTGATCCTCCAATCCAGCATATCCTTTTCGAGACAATCGATGATTGTACTCGAGTTTCTCCCTAATCTGTGCATGTTGAGAATGCACAGACTCAAAATCTTTGGATAGCCTTGAAGCTACAAAGGCATCCCATTGTGCTTTCTCTATGAATTTATATGTTTCAGGGGGTTGGCTTAATTTCTCCCTGTCATTGGTGTATGGAAGGATATAATGCCTCGTTAGTGTAGACTTGAAATCCTTCCATTTCTTGGAAGCAGAAGCTAAAACAGAGGTCTTGCCCCCTTGGCCTACGACAAAAGCCATGTCAACTGCTTCCCAAATCTGCTCCTTTATATCCTTGGGGATTTGGGACCATTTCTTGTCCACAAGTGGGATCCTGGAGCGTGCCAACACACCAATATACGACTGCATCTCAATATGTGCTTGGCCAACACCTTTCCCCCTTTTATTGTACTCAACAATTGGCCTCAGTTTCTGAAGCTTTCTCTTCACAACACGAGGCATTGTGCTCATACCTCGACCAGTCTTTGAATCATCAGAGATTGTTGTCTGGCTGGTTGGTTCTGTCTCAGCAGATGATGAAGCAAACTTCATCTTCTTCGAAGACTTCATCTCCTTCGAAGACTTGTCTTGAGGAGCTACCATTCCAAGCTTCTTGGAGCCAGAATCCTTAGTTTGTTGTTGAGAAACCATTTTAACAGACAAAACTGCAAGTGAAAATATTTCAGGAAAACATTAAGAACACAAACGACGGTATTAAAAAATACGACGTATGATATGATTTTAGACGACGCAATGAAATAATCTCAGATGTAATAAATGTTTAAAACCATTATTTATATAACGTCGTGGTATATATGTTCACACGACGTCAATAGTAATACACCGTCGTGGTAAACTATTATTTATATAACGTCGTGGTATTTATGTTCATACTACGTCAATAGTAATACACCGTCGTGGTATTAACATTCACACGACGTAAAATAATAAGATATTTTGTCGTCTATATTAGATACCAACCCTAGTTTCTTTTTCTTTATATTTTATCAAATAAGGGAAAAACAAAAACCATTGTTCAGAGAAATCAAACCTGCAATTAAACAAGCATATAAAAAAAGACTATTATTTTAAAAACAACTTTGTCAATTTTCAGACAACGCTAGAACAACTTACGAACCGTCGTGGTCTACCGTCGTCTTATTTAGTTGAGGTAGTTGTCTTCAAAGTTGGAAACTTTCCCTCTTTGTCTGTATATTTTATCAAACTTGGAAAGAAGTAAAATGATTTTGGCCAGAAAAAAGGTAAAAAGATTTTTCAAACAAAAAACGTATGAGCATGCAAAACAGTAACCAAAATAGTGAAAATGAAAGCTTACCTTTTGCGTGCAATGAAAGCAAGAGGAAGATGATCGATGTTTAAGTTCAAGGACGACGAAGAAGACGAGAGGAAGACGATGAGAAACTCTGACAATGCTCTGACAAGGAAAAGAGACGAAAAGGTTTCTCTGGAGATTGAAATTTCTAATCGGGTTTGGAAACAGTGCATGTGTAAGTCCAAAAGTTGCTTACATATAAAACCATTTCAAAAAAATAATACGGCGGTTACATTTAACTACGTCGTTTTTAACTAAAACGACGTAATATTTTTAGTTCGACGTGGAATCATTTCATTTAACGTCGTTAGGTTTAATATAACAGACGTGGATTTTAATTTTTAAATTATGAATAGAATTTTTTTTTTCCCGTGACCTTTCAGTTTATTTTTCAATTACAGTGCGTTATAAATAGAGTTTTTTTTCCGGAGGAAATTTAAAACGAAGGAAATTAATATTCTGCAATATGTAAAGTTTCTTTTTTGGATGACATATTTAAATAAAATAAGAATATAAAAACAACTAATGTGTAAGTCAAGTAGACGAAAAGTTGCTTACATATAAAACCATTTCAAAAAAATAATACGGCGTGGAGTTCTGTAATGTACGTCAGTAATACCGACGTTGATTTTACAATTTAAACGGCGGTTTTTTGGTAAGGACCGCCGTTGGTTTTAAAAATTTATTCTATAAATTTGTCGCTTTCATTCATTTTCGCGGTTTACATTTAGGGTTCCAAGTTCTTCCTCTCTCAGAGACACTGTCTCTCACATCTCAAAGACAATAATTTGGAGGTCTTTCTCAAAGAGAAATTGAGCTTACATTTAGGCTAGTTGACAAGAAGAAGCTTGTCAACTAGCCTTCTCACTTCCTTGATCAAGCCTGATAGGACACTTAGTGCTTCTGAATACTCCTTGCTTTCCATCAAAAGAGATGCAAGCCTGGCCTCCACTCGCTGTCGAAGGAAAGTTCGCTTCTCAGGGAAATCTGAAGATCAGATGTGCCTGATCCTCTGCTTGATTTTTTTGACTAAGAAGATCCGTCAGATTTGTGATAGCCTCTTCCTTTACGTAGAGCTTCAGAAGAAGAAGATGGGTTTCAAGAATGCGATAGAGAATAGAAATGGCTTCAGATGGCCTCTAAAGCATGAGCAATCGAATCAGTAGTTGCTGGGAGATATGATGAAGACATTGTCAATGCTTTGAACTATACAAGTCCTGCAGAAAGATAAAGGACCAAACTGTTAAAGAAACTGAAACAACGGCGGTCTTCTGTTCTACCGTCGTCTTTTCTCGTCGTCTATATAAAGGTAAGATGGCGGTATATTTATAATTACCGACGTAGATTATTTTGTTAAACGTCGTTAAGTGTACTACAACCGACGTGGATTTTATTTTTAAATTATAAATAGAGTGTTTTTTTCCCGAATTCTTTCAGTTTTAGTTTTCAATTACAAAGCGTGATAAATAGATTTTTCTTTCCCGAGGAAATTTCAAATGAGGGAAATTAATGTTCTAGAATTTGTAAACTAACACGACGCAATATTACTAACCCGAGGAAATTATAAATAGATTTTGCTTTCCCGAAGAAATTTTAAATTAATTCAGTTTGAAACAACGACGGGTTTTTGTTATGACGTCGTTTTTAACTAAAACGACGCAATATTTGTTTTGCGACGTGGAATATTTTCATTTAACGTCGTTAGTTTTAATATAACCGACGTGGATTTGAATTTTTAAATTATGAATAGAATTTTTTTTCCCGTGATCTTTCAGTTTATTTTTCAATTACAGTGCGTTATAAATAGAGTTTTTTTTCCGGAGAAAATTTAAAATGAAGGAAATTAATGTTCTGGAATATGTAAAGTTTCTTTTTTGGATGACAGATTTAAATAAAATAAGAATATAAAAACAACGACTGTTTTTGTATTACTGTCGTCGTTTTTCGTCGTCTTAAGTAAGACTAAGACGACGTAATATATTTGTTTAGCGACGTTGATTTGTTTTTTAAACGTCGTTAGGTATAATATAACCGTTGTTGAAAATTGTCTCTCTGATTGCAAATTTGCAACGACGTTAGGTATAATATTTGTAGATACACAAACGCACACACATCATCAACTTCCAAAAAATTGTCTCTCTGATTGCAAATCTGTGTCATCTGTTAAGATTATGATGTGGAACAGAGTTCCATCTGGTAAGATTTCGTAACCCTTGGGATCTCAGAAAAATCTGATTATGTCGGCGGTTTTCTATATAAACCGTCGTGGTTATTTCAATTCTTGTCATTAAGTAGATCTACCGACGTAGGATAAGAAAATCAAAGAAAAAAATTGTTAACAAAAATTCTTATTAAGACGACGTATAAAATGAATAAATACGACGTTGAATTTTATAGTACGATTTAAAGATAACGTCGTAGAACTATACGAGAATGACGTCGATATATTTATATTTTTCGTCGTTGTACATTAATTTAATACGGCGATATTTTGTATTTTAAAGCCTTGGATTTGTTTGTAATTATACGGCGTCTTATACGAAAACCTCGTCGTGTTATTTTATGAGTAAAAACGGCGGCTTTTATTGAAATCGTCGTCTTTACTTTCTACGTCGGTCGATTCATAACTTCTGCCGTTCTTTGTTGGTTTTGATTTTACACTGCCGAAATCTGTTTCAAATAGACGTCGGTTGTTTAATTAGGTACGTCGTTGTTTTTGAACAGCCATTTGAATCTCCATTTTTAGTTGTCTAAGGTGGTATTACACGACGGTGTTTTTAGAACCGTCGTCTTTTTAAAAACCACGACGGTTTTCACCTAGACCGTCGTTGTTTTCTGGTCGTCTTTTTCACTTTTTGTAGTAGTGTCGACACTTAAAGAGCAATGGCCATGCCCCCCAACCCTACAAAACCTTTCTATCCTTTCGATGTTTTTGCATCCAGACAAATACAATAGTTTTTGTTTTCTCTATTTTCTAGGTAAGTCTTATTTTATTTTATTTTAAGAAAACTACTTTGAATTTGGTTGCTTCCTAGAATTCTGAGGGTAATTCTCTTTCATTCTAGAGTTAAGCACGGTAAAAATTTACTTATACCATCAGGTACTACGAGTGATAATTTTTTCAAATGACAATGCATGATTAGTTTAGGATACTGCTACACTGACATCCTTTTATATGAAAATTCTTCTCATTAAGCATGCCATGATCATGGTGTTTAACAATCTAAAGATTTGGACTCAATTTTTGCTAATCAACTGAAAAACCAAAGATTGGAAAAGAAAAGAAAATTAATTAATGTGAAAGATCAGTAAGGATAGAGTGACAGTGTGATGTGGGAGGGAGAAGAGAAGGCACATTGACATTATATTTGAGAAGGAAATGAATAGGGCATGTTTTGAAATTTTTAATGCAATAATTGTAGTAACTTTTTAAGTTTCTTTTTTCTCTTAAAATGTAAAACTTTCTTTTTCCTCTTCAGATCTATTTGAAGAGCTGAAGCTTTTTTATTTCTTTTCTTAAAAATATATTTTTCATTAACATTATCTATTGGTTTCTCGTTTTAAATCTCTAACTGTGATTTTTTTTCATGATTAATTATCAGGAACTCCTGCCCCATCTAAGAGTTGAAGCAGCAGCTGCAGAGACCTTGTGTAATGAGGCTCAGTGTAGAATACAGGATCCTATCTATGGCTGCGTTGGGGTTATTTCCCAATCACATCAACAAATACAAGATACAGAATGTCAATTAGCTAAAACACATGCTGAAATTGCCCTCGCGAACTCTGATGGACAACAACCTCCTCAAGCTCAAGTTGATCAGCAGATTTAAAGTGATTTCTTTCAGCAACAAAGATGGTTCTTCCTCCAAAATTCCTTACTTTGTTTGATCGATATTGTTTTGTATTAAAAAAACAAGTATTATCACCAAAATAGTGAAATTGTTGTTTCATTTATGGTTAATTGTGCGGAATAAAGATGGATAAACAAGTAATACACTTGTTATAGAGTGCCTTAGCGTGTTTACTTCTGAAAAAAAAAAAAAAAAAAAAAAAAGCCATTGGAAATTAATTAATTATCTCTAGAGCTAGAGTGATACGTGGTACATCTTGTACACGTGCTATAATATAAGTGGATATTTATTGATACTATTCCCTAAAAGGGAGGAAAATAAACATTGTCGTCCACTCATATTATAATGCGTGCACAAGATGTACCACGTAACCATACTACCATAATGTGCCATATTTTCCTACCAAATCATCTTTGGTTGAGATGTACCAGATGGTATGTCTTTAGTTTTTGGGTGGAACCGATCGTATGTCATATGAATCAACAAAGAAGAAAATCAACAAGTGAGGTTGGCATATCTGATAAGTCCAACAAGTGTTAAGTAGAACAAGTTAGCAAACGGAAGCACCAAGCTTTGAATCTTGATTTTTAGACGTATAAATATCAACGTACATGGTATTTGGATGTGAGCAATCTTAGGCCAGTGGCAAGAATCAGATCCGACCCACAGACAGAGAAATAAGTTTTAGGTAGGATTTATTCTTTACTTCAATACGCGGTAAAGTCTCTCTATATTTCTCCAATGAGAAGGAAGCTTAAATAAGTATGGTCATGTGGTGCATCTTTAGGGAATAGTATATGGGTGGTACAAACTTGTAGGAAGTTTTAGGTTAGAATCATATGCTAATTAAGGGAGGCAAGGCATATGTGCTTCACTAATCTCCAAATGCTTTACTTGAGATCGAGTGATATCCTAATTCTATTACCAATCCTTTGCTTGCTGGCAACAAATTCTTTAGACTTACATAGTAGGCTAGAATCATATGCCTTGCCTAACCAATATTTACTTGAAAGATGCCAATTACAGGGCCTTATATAAAAACTAGCCATGATGATCCATTTTCCACGATCACCATTCGAAACAAACACTTGAAGTTATTGTAACTAATTCACCTCTGCTTTTATTCTGCATCAAGGCAATGGCAGAAGGAGTCCTCTTCAACTTTGCAGAAGGGATCATTGACAGGTTGGCCTCCAGTGCATTCCGAGAGATGGGATTGATTTGGGGTGTCAAAGATGAGCTCCTGAACCTTCAGGAGACAGTTGACCAAATCAAAGCTGTTCTTCTTGATGCAGAGCAAAAGCAAGCGACTCATGCAGTCAAATTGTGGCTTCAAAGCCTAGAAGATGTTGTTTATGAAGCTGATGACGTGCTAGATGAATTTTATGCTGAAGCACGGTGGAGACAAATGATGCCTGGAAATAATCAAGTGTTAAAGCAGGTATGCATCTTCTTCTCTAGCTCAAACCAGCTTGCTTTTCGGCTAAAGATGGGTCATAAGATTAAAAGTATTAAGGAGAGACTTAATGTGATTGCATCTCGTAAAAACTTTCACTTAGAAGTGAGTCGTGAAGATACACCATTTAGAAGGGTAACTCATTCTTTTGCCCCTACGGAAACTATTATAGGGAGAAATGAAGATAAAAATGCAATTAAACAACTCTTGTTTGATACCATCTCTGAAGAGAATGTATCAATCATTTCCATAGTTGGATTTGGAGGATTGGGAAAAACTGCACTTGCCCAACTCTTATTCAACGATCTAGAGGTCCAAACTTATTTTGAGCTGAAAATGTGGATATGTGTGTCAAATGTATTTGAGTTGGAGATACTTGTTAAGAAAATCATTCAATCTGCAACTAATGACATAGCCAAAAGCGTTGAGATTGATCAGTTGCAAAAAGAACTGAGGAAAATAATAGATAGGAAGAGATACCTCCTTGTGTTGGACGATGTATGGAATGATAATCGTGAAAAATGGTTTGGCTTGCAAAACTTGTTGATGGGTGGTGGAAAGGGTAGTAAAATACTAATAACTACTCGTAGTGAAAAAGTTGCAAAAATAACAGACACATCTAAACCATATAACTTAAGGGGTTTAAGTGAAGAGCAGTCTTGGTTTTTGTTTAAGAAAATGGCATTCCAAGATGGAAAAGAGCCAACGAGTTCAACCATTAAGGCCCTTGGGGAGGAGATTACTAGAAAATGTAAAGGGGTTCCGCTTGCTATAAGGACCATAGGACGGATGTTGTACACTAGAGATCCAGAAACTGAGTGGTCGGCTTTCAAGAATAACAAGCTTTCAACAATAAGGCAAGAAGAAAATGATATTTTACCAACACTTCAGCTGAGTTATGATGTTCTCCCATCACATTTGAAACATTGTTTTGCTTATTGTAGTTTGTCCCCGCCTGATTATAAGATTCCCGTAGAGAATTTAATTAGGTTGTGGGTGGCACAAGGGTTCGTTAAGTCTTCAGATCCTAATGAGTGCTTGGAAGATGTTGGTTATGATTATTATAAAGAACTAGCTTGGAGATCTTTTTTCCAAGAAGAAGAAAAAGATGAGTTTGGTACAATAAAAAGCTGTAAAATGCATGATCTCATGAATGAACTTGCTGTTAAAGTGGCAGGGGAGGGAAGCACAATAATAGATCGCAATAAGACTGATTTTGAAGCAAAACGTCTTCTTCATGTATCTTTCGATTTTGATGTTGATTCGTCGGAATGGAAAATACCAACATCCTTGCTGGAATCAAATAAGCTAAGGACTTTTCTTTTCCTAAGCCAAAAGGAGTGGGGGATGCCATTCCGTAAGTCATTTTGTGCTACAATTGCTTCAAATTTTAAGTCATTGCGTATGTTGAGTTTGAATGAATTGAGAGTTACGAAATTGCCAAAATGTCTTAGGAAAATGATACATTTAAGATATCTTGATCTTAGTGGAAATCCCATTAAGAGACTTCCAAATTGGATAGTGAAACTTCAAAATTTGGAAACACTAGATCTCAATTATTGTCAATTTCTTGTGGAATTGCCTAGAGATATTAAGAAATTGATCAACTTGAGGCATCTCATTTTGGCAAATTGTGGCATCTTGGCTTGGATTCCTCGTGGATTGGGTGAATTGACTCATCTTCGTACTTTGAATACATTTGTTTTGAGTGAAAACAAATCCATGTTGAGGGACAGTGCAGGGCTCAGTGAGTTGGAAAAGCTGAATAATTTAAGAGGAGAGTTGGAAATCAAAAATTTGAGGTGCGAGCAAAATATGGTGTCAGAATTGAATTATGATTGTGCACTTTTGAAGGAGAAACGACATCTCGATTCGTTGGCTTTATCTTGGATGCACATTGAAAGAGAAAATAATGATGCGGGGGAGAGTGATGTAATTATAAAGTCAATGGAAGCGCTGCAGCCCCATTCAAGTCTAAAAGAGTTAACCCTGAAGTACTATATGGGTGCGAGGTTTGCGAGTTGGTTTCATTCTCTCACAAATATTGTTAATCTCACATTGTCTCACTGTGACAGATGCCAACATCTTCCACCGTTGGATCATTTACCTTTTCTTAAGAGTCTTGATCTTAACGGGTTAAGGAATTTGGAGCACATATCTGCAGAAGACAAGGTCAAGGACTTCGCCGGTGATGTGATGATGATGTCAGCTGCTTCTCCATCGACGACCTTCTTTCCCTCCTTAGAGAGTCTTTCTCTACGTGATTGCCCTAATCTCAAGGGATGGTGGAGGAATGAAACAGCTTCAACTTCAGTTTCTTCATTTCCTTGTCTTTCTACTTTATCTATACGTGAGTGTCCTAACCTGACTTTCATGCCGCTGTACCCAAATCTTGATCAACTGTGGTTAGGGAGAAGCAGCTGGAAGGTCCTTCCCTCCTCCTTTGTTCTCTCCAAATTAAAATCTCTGAAGATTCAAGGTGTTGATGATATGCCAGAAGAAGGGATTGGAAACCTCACATTACTTGAGAAGCTTGAAATTGAAGATTGTCCTAATTTGGTATCACTACCAGATCAAGGGATGGGTCGCCTCATCTCCTTACAGGAACTGAGAATTCGGTATTGCCCGAAATTGGGGTCACTACCAGATCAAGGGATGGGTCGTCTCATCTCCTTACAGAGACTGCATATTTTAAATTGTCCTGAATTGGCATCACTACCAGATCAAGGGATGGGTCGCCTCATCTCCTTACAGGACCTGGAAATTTGGGATTGCCCGAAATTGGGGTCACTACCAGAAGGGATGGGCAACCTCAAATCACTTCAGTTGCTTTGGATATGGGATTGCCCTAATTTGGCATCACTCCCGGAAGGGCTTCGTTGCCTCCTCTCATTAAAAAGTTTGGTAATTGGTAGGTGCCCCATCCTAAAGCAAAGATGCCAGAAAGAAACAGGGGAGGACTGGTCCAAGATTGCTCACATCCCAGACATAGAATTGGTGCGTTTTTCTAACTAATTTCTTTCTTTTGCATTCACACTTTCATTCAAACGGCAACCAACCTCAACTTGTTCATTTTCTTCTTTTTCAGATTTGATGTTATGAATTTTAAGGGTTGGTTCAGTGGAGATTGGATCCCCACTAAAAACTCTTATGGCTTGATTGTGATTGTGCAACAGCAGGTCACCAAAAATGTGGTAGGTATGTATTAGATGATGACCCCTTGATCCTAACATTGTTTTGTTGTTGGTATGTTCACATGATAATAACATTCGGTTCTATTTCTTATTTTTCTTTTATGGATATGCAGTGATTAAAAGAAGAAACTGATTAGGCATCCTGACTTTGATCATACAAGTGACTCAGTTGTACATGTGATGAATTTAGGTAATTCTAACTCTCAAATTTTCTTATGGCTTTTTAAATTGATGTCGTTCATGATGGGTGATATTTATGAATTAAATGCAGATTGATCTGCCAAGAGTGACGTAATAAAAATCCTCAGATTGATCTGCCAAAGCGTATTAAAAATATATGACAATACATATTATAGTGAAAAAAGAGCATGGTGCTTACAAACAAATAGTATAATATTTATTTTTTATTTGTTATTTGTTATTTGTTACTTCTTAAATACTCATATATATATAACATAAAAATAACAAAGTTTATAGCAGATTAAATATGTAGAATTGTTCTTTGTAATCTATTATTAAAAAGAAGGCTTTTTCCAACAGTTGCTCTGTTTATTAAATTGAAGGACCAATGTATTCCTCTCCACTTCTGACCCAATTTCAAAGCTCCCATGGCTCTCTCTCTCTCTCTCTCTCTCTCCATGGCTCCCTCTCTATGGCTCTCTCTCTCCATAGCTCTCCCACTCCATCTCAATTTCGGTAACTGTGGTTCAAGCCACTATGTTGCTGGGGAAAACACTAGAAAATCACCTCAGAGATGCCAAAAATGTTTTTTTTTTAATGTTGTGTTTTCATATTCCAGGCCAAACGACATCGTTTTTCTTACTCATCTTCTTCCTAAAAGTCTTACGCCTCTAAGGCCCCATTTGATTCATAGAATGAATTTGAGGGGAAATCATTTTCTATGTTATTTCTCAAGAGATGGGAAATTGAAGATTCTTTTCCCATATTTGGTAATCTTAGGAAAGTAACTGGGATATATCACTTTATGACAGGACCCGTCCCGAATTCCTCGGAACCTGGGATGAATCACGTCGTAATTCCGACATCACTTCGATGCCGAGCCCACTTACTAAAGACCGAGACTTTTTGCCGAAATTTTAACAAAGTCTCCCCTGTAAATTGTACTATTCCCAAATTTTCAATCTGTTAAAAACACAATTAATATATCCCAACAGGCAGCATACACAAGATAGTAACATGTAATTTACGTAATAGGCCTCCAACCTTCAAATAATTTGAAACAATCGCAAGTAGTGTAAGATTGACTGCACCTGGGTATTGATCATAAGATTGACTCAACCCTTGAGCTACCACATATAGGCTTATATACACAAACCGATAGATAATGTTCCATTCTATATGATGTGCATGTGATTTTTGTTTCACATATTATATCCTTTTGTCTGGTTTGCGGGCATTATCACTTTTTGTGCTTGGTTATATCCTACACTTGCATAAACTTCATTTTAGTTCTATTAAGTTGATAATAACTTTTGTGGAACAGGGACCTTGTAAGAGTACTGGAAACTTGCAGTGCCGGAAGAGTGTGGTTCGAAGTGTGCTCAAGTCAGCAGTTGAGAGAGCTTCAGTATCCCAAGCGTGGTATCTTGTGCTGCAGTGTCGAGCAACGTTCCTCCGTTCTGATTTCGTGTTTTTAAATTTATTTTTTGTTTTGTTTTGTTTTGTTTCCTATTCCGAACCAGATTGGAACAGACTTAGAGTGCTCTTGTACTTGTAATCTTCTTATTCAATTAGTGAAAAACCCTAGCAACCTCGTGGACGTAGCTCAATTATGAGTGAACCACGTAAAACTTTGGTGTTGGATTTGTGTGTGAATGTTTGTTTGTTCTTTTGATTCTCCATCTCTGTTATCACCGAAGTGGTTTGAAAATTTATTCTCAATCCTTAATTTATCAAATCTAAATCATTTAATCACCCAGCTGGAGGGACTGTGTTAGTTGTATTAAGCAGTGCTTACAAATTCTCCCAAAACTACTACAATTTGTTTCAGAACCTTCAATACTTGTCTGTATTTATAATATGGTATCACATCAACAAAGAATGATAAAGGAAAAAACACGCATTATAAATACATACATAAAATAAAAGAATCACCGAGTCACTTCCACGAAATTCATTTGAAAAACCCCAAAGAATTAATACCAGCAAGTAATAAATGGGTGGAAATAATAATTAAAATCTAGTGGTTGAGGAGAGCAACCATGGACACGAAAAACGGGAGGCAGAGGAACATAGCCCTGGAGGCCACCACAGAGTGAGCTGCTCCTTTGTCTTGAGCCGGCGCGGGAGCGGGCGCAGCATCAAAATCTTGGGCCGAAGACACAGCCGCAAAGAAAGCCACCACGGCAAAGGCAAAGACCAAGACCTTCATCTTCATCACACTGCTGCTCAAATGTGCCATTGCAAATCAAAGATTTAATTTGAATGAAGAAAAGAAAAGCTTTTAGTTTTAGTTAGAGAGAACAAATAAAGAAGAGAGTTGGGCTGATTGCTTGCTTCCCCAAATATAAAGTGATATTTGGGGAAGGGAGTGGGGCCACAAAATGGAGAGAGAACATAGGTCAAGAGCTGGATTTATGGGGTGGCCACGTTGTGGTGTCACAAAAGCAGAAAACTAACGGCTAGAATTTGCTCTGATTTTCAATTTTGAAAGCCGTTGGTTTACTTTATTTTCTTCCTACAATTGCCTTCTGCGTAAATCATTGTTCTTCTTAGCTGAGAAGTAATGCCACCTTGCAGGTGAGGTCGGTGGTACTATGGGCCTAATGGGGGAATTGGAGTGACTAGAATTTGCTTTCAAATCATGGATGATGTTTCATTTATTCCATTATAAAGATGACAAGTGATTAAGAGCATTTATTTTTTATATTTGAGGCACTAGATTCGATTTCGAACCACCTTTCTTCTAAAAAATAGCACTTTTATCAAAATAGATGACACGTAAAATGCATGTGTAATGTGATGACAGTTTTAAAAAAAGGGGGGCACTAATGTAAAAGTAAATTCTTCACTGAAAATATAAATTCATTGGCCCTGTTTTAACAGTTCACCTCGCACCCTAATAACCAAAAAAAAAAGTCTCAGTAATATATACACACCCCTACAACTACAATACAAAGATGAAGTCAAGAAAAAGCATCGAGTCCCTCGATGAGAAAAGTTTTAAAAGCCTCCATTTGAGGCTTTGGTAGGACCAAGCCAACCTCAATCCCGCCCAATATGTCTCTACTCTCAGTGAGTGAAATAGCTTTTGCACCATCAATTCCAATATCCTCTATCTTTTTGGGCCTTCCCCATCCAAAATCTGTCTCATAAAGATCCACCTTAGGTGACCCGAAAACCATAACATGAAGCTCCGACCCGAACATCACCTCCCACTCAGATATCCACTTCTCTGCACCTCCCAAAATTTCCTTGTCTAGCTTCTTAATAGTGTTTCCAATTGCCCTTGCCGCAATAACAATTCCATTTTCTCCCAACAAGTCCTTCCTCACCGCCATCGACCGGCCAAACCCAACGCAATTACCGACATATGTAGGCGGTACTGGATGACCCATACGGGTTAACCCGCCCGCAATAAACCCAAAATAATTCGGATCTTCACCACACCAAATGTTGTGATTAAGATCATTTTCTTGGATTTTGACCAAGCAAACCCACAGAAATGCACATGTTAGGACATATGGCGATAAATGTACCGGATGTGGCTCATTTCCCTTGTTGCATAAAGCAATAATCCAGTTCTTGATGCCCTCCATTTGGGCCAAGTCCACCAAAAAAGTGGCCCTAACCACGTTCGTTGAATGTCCATTATTATAACTAGGACCAAGAAGAACCAAGCCTTGTGAAGAAATTCGCTTCCACCACTCCTTCAAGAAGATAGCCTCCAACCCATATGGATCAACAATAGTCGTACGATCATAAGAGGGCTTTGATCGTACGTCTACTTTTGATGAATCTCCAAGCCTAGAGAATGAGGCCCAAGCCTTGATGAAATTGTTGAAGGTCCTCCCATCAGCAACAACATGATGATATGCAAGTCCAATGCAAATCCCACAATTTGGGAACACTGTAATTTGAACACTTGACAAAGGAAGTTTGGCTGCTTGTGTAGTAGCATTACTAATAGGTGCAAAACTACTACTTGATGCTAGTTCAGGCACAAGTGTGTAAAATTCTTCCACTTCTCTTGGGAAATTGCTTGAAAGATATACAAAGTCTCCATCTGACTCGACAACGGTCACCGAAACCGAGTCACCTTGGGTGTAGACGAGCTCGGGAATGCCGGGTTCGGGCAGGGCCACTAGGGTTCCGGCGAAAGGGTAAAAGTGTTGGAGAGTGAGGGAGAGAGAGTGCTTGAGGTTTGGGAGGACGGTGGAAGTGAAATGACAAGTGGGAAATGGGAATTCATAGAAGAAAAGAGGTAGGCTTGGAGAGAAGAAGAGCCATGGTATGTCAAGGAAGGTCAGAGGGAGAGAGGTTTGTGAAATATCAGGTGAGCAGGAGTTTGGTGGGGGAGAGACTTGGCATTGCTCAAGAACTTTGACTTTGGAGAGTCTAGCCATGGATGAAAAAGAGAGACAAGGGGAACACACAAATATAACGTCTAAATTGCATTCTTTCCACGTTCAGCCCAGAATTGTGTGTTTAAATTATCTGAGTGCTGGGCCAACTTATTTAATTAAAGAAACACGTGAAATCAAACGATCGGAATGTTTATATGGCCATACAAATTAGAAGCACCTTTCACTTCTCAATTATATTAAAAGTGTCGGTTGGTTGTTGGGGGAGGGCATGTGGAGAGTTCAATATGCCACCATTATTGGTTGCTATTATAATCAGTACAGTTGGCAAAGGGCACACTGATTTGGAATAGTTCCTTTTTATGAAAAGTCATGTTCTAAGTTAGAGTCTTACCATCAACGTAGTGTTAGTTTAATATATTATCGTTTTTATCAATAAAAAAAAAATTCTTTAAATAAATAAATAATCAGTTAAATTGAATTTATAGAGACGAAGAACTCATATTGATAAGCATTCCTTTGAGGAAAAACTACATAAAGCCCCTCAAACTATAAGGTCATTTTAAGTTCATATCCAACTTTAGAGACATTTACGAATAGATATTCAAACTCTCGAAAAACCTACAAATTATCTCTCCGTTACACAAACCGCTAGTTAATTTGTTGAATGTTTACTTATCAATGACCTATTTTTTAATGACATGGACTTCCATGTGGACCAAAAAAAAAATAATAAATTTTTTATTTTTTATAAATTAAAATCATTAAAATTTAAATTAAAAAAAAAAATTATCTCTCCATCACTCTCCTCCCAATCCTCCCCCTAGCATGACTTAGCTAGCCACCCAAATCAGCACCCCAGCAGCCCAAACAACCACCCCACCAGCCAAACCACCACCCACCACCACATTCTCCCTTAGTCCTCTCCTCCTAGCCCCAACCAATACCAGAGCCTTAGCCAATAGATCTAAGGAGGAGATCAGCGCATCTTTGGAGACGTATGGCAGATTCGGCATATGGGTTCGCGACAACATTGCTTAGTTTTCAAGGTCGACAACGACCCAACCACCTAGGTTTCGCATATCAAAGGTTCGCGACGGTGCTAGATGATGTTGTGAGGGGAGGTTTGGGTTCCCGACAGCGTCGACATCTGGGTGAGGTGAGAAATCGATCGACGAAGGTGGCACCAGTTTTTTCATGACGGATGATGATGTGGGAGGGTGGGTTGGAGGTTGGGCTGGAAGGGAGGGGGATATTAGAGGGAGTGGCGGAGGGGGGTGGGCTATCTTTACTTCTTTTTTCTCTGAGGAAGAGGGTGGGGTTGCGGAGAAGATTAGTTTTTATTTCTTTCGGTTTTTTAGTTTTTTATTCTTTTTTATTTTATTTTATTGTTTTATTTCTTTTATTTCTTATGTGGAGTCCACGTCAATTAAAAAATAGGTTCTACAAATGTCACATCAGCATTTAACAGATTAATTAACGGTTTGGCTAACAGATGGAGTAAATTGTAGAGTTTCCGGGAGTTTAAGTATGTACTCATAAATATCTCTAAAATTAGATCCGAACTTGAAAATGACCCTATAATTTATAGTTTTTATGTAGTTTTTCCTTCCTTTAATTGCACTCCTAATATTAATGTATGTATCACTTGAAAGGTAGTTGCCGCCTTTAGATCTTTTTCTGTTTCTAAAATTGTGATGATCTCCGACATTCTACTCTTTCTTTCTTTTCAGTCCCATATAAATGCATATTTTTGTTGCCAAAAAAAGTACATTTGCATTATTGCTTTTGAAGCATAGTGCATTTGTATTTAACAATTTTTCTGACAAGTGTGGAAAATATTTGACAAAAAAATAAGTATGGAAAATATTTGATTAAAAAAATTTAAGTGTGGAATGTTGTGAATAAGTAGAGAATGTGATAAAATTTGTAAGAAATGTTGAATGAAGTGAATGAAAAAAATTTATGAAATTTGAAGATATTTATAGACATATTATAGGTTTTTTTAACAAAAACAAATAAGGAAGCAACTGTTATATTTGAAAAAATGTGCTCACTTTCCAAGGGTTTTTTCTGTTTTTTTTGTTTTGCCTGTGTGTAATTTTTGGTTTCGATTCCAATTCAAGGGAAAAATCGGACCGCACCCACCCCTAGTATAACTTATTAGCTTATGAAGATAGAATCTTGGTTTTTTTTTTTCCTCTCAAAAATTATGAAGCCAGTCTCGTGGATCGCATCATATATGTTTGGTTTTGAAGAGATTTTCCGAAATGAAACCATTTTCTTTGTTTTCACCTTTGTTAGAGGTTTCAGAACTGCATGTGCATACATTTGGACAAAGTTGTGTACAGGAAATTAATAATTTAGTACCTACATACACCTAGAACTAGAAGATCTAGATATTTCAAAGTCTGCATCAAGTTTAACATTCAGTATTTAAATAAAAGAATTTATATCACAAAATGTCTCTCAAGTTCACAAAACTATCAAATTGTGTCTTTCTTATTATTGCCTGCTTCGTTTTCCTTTCCTTTTATTGATGAGTGACCAAGTGTTAACGACAAGACCCACACAACCCAAACATGCTACAATCACTTCTGTCCACATGAAATTCTCAACATGCAAAGTAAACACAGTGTAGCATTCACCTAAATATAGCTATGCCCTATCAGGAGTTGAAAAAGAAAAGACTAAATATGGAAAATATTAACTTTACTCAAACCCAAAACATCATGAACCTCTCCTCCCGTACATAAATCACTCACAATCTCACCACTTTCCTCGGACTGGACTCAGTGATCATTGACAATATTAATCACATTCTCAATATTTCTCTTGGAGCTCGGCTAGTATTTGCCTAATTAACAAACCACCAACTTAGCCATGGAAATGAAGATGAAGAAGATTGCTTGCTTTGTCCTCTTTGCTGCTGCATTTGTCAGCGTTGTGATGGCTCGTAAGAAAGGCAAGGATAAAGCCACCGGAGCACCAAAACCTCCAAAAGCACAAAAATCAAGCAGCGATATCTCTGCTGGCTTGCCCACCTGGGGTTCCTTAGAGCCGATGGCCTAAAGGGGATTAGCAAAATGGTAGAGC